>NC_058097.1:38930000-39032500 GCF_020171115.1 Neogale vison
CATAAAGAAGTCTTCCTTACTGTAGAGAAAGCCCAACCAAGAGTGAAAATGACATTAGCAAAAAGCTAAGCAAAAGGTCAGTAGAGCAGAATGAGAAGGGGGAAGGAAAAAAGGCATTCCTTTGCCTTTTTTTTTTTTTTTTTTTTTTTTTTTTTTTCCTGAAGGGTTAAGGAAGACCTCTCCATTAGAGGCTCTGAGCCAGCAGGGTGGGGGTAGGCAGGTGAGGGCAACCTCAGAATGGTAAGCTCCTGAGACAGGGATGCCTTTCTGAGCCTCCAGAGTTTAAAGGTGAAAATCATATTGAAAAAACAAAAATGGAGGTACCTGTGTGGCTCAGTGGGTTAAAGCCTCTGCCTTCAGCTCAGGCCATGATCCCGGGGTCCTCAGATCAAGCCCCTCATTGGGCTCTCTGCTCGTCAGTGAGCCTGCTTCCTCCTCTCTCTCTGCCTACCTTTCCACCTGCTTGTGATCTCTGTCTGTCAAATAAATAAATAAAATCTTCAAAAAAAAAAAAAAAGAAAAACAAAAATGGGGTGATATGAAGGCAGAGGGAGGAAAGCGCCACTTCTTTCCGCATGCACCTGCAGAATTATTCCCAAGAGCATCCAGAGACCCCCTTTGGGCAGGTCCCGGGGCTCCTGGCAGCTACCTGGGCTTAGAGCTTATTTTCAGGGCAGCCAGAGACCAAACCAAGGGAGCAGGTGGAGAACCTCTGCCCCTCTTCCCCTCTCCCCCTCCCCTGCCCCCTTGCACACCTCCCTACCCCATTCCCAAACTTCCCAGGCCCTTAGAAGAAGCAACCACATTGAGGGACTGATGCCACATGATCCTGCAGGTAGGGAAGAAGGATGACATTGGGGCAGGGGTGAAATCAAGCTTGTGAAGGGAGCTACGCAGCAGCTGGACAGCACTCATGGCTGGGCACCTTGGCATTCTGAGTCCAGACAAGACCCCTTGACATTCTAAGTCCAGACAAGTCCAGACAAGACCCCATGCATATAGTTACTTTAGTATCAGCCCACCTCCCCATATCCCTAAGGCCATCGTCCCCGTAGGTATGTATTTTTTTGTTTTTAATTTTAGTGGATCCGTAATTTGCATATTACAAAAGGTATATAAGTATATGTTTGGATGGATGAGTTTTGGCAAATGCATGCCCATATGTAATCTGCATCCCTATTGGGATATATAGAACATGTCCATCAGCTCAGAAAGTTCCCTTGTGCTTCTTGCCAGCCAATGCCTGCCTTCCCACCCATTCAAGCAATGAAACTATCCTGACATCTATCACCATATTGGTTTAACTCCAAATACCTGGGATCCTATGGAATGTGCTCTCTGCTCCTGGCTTTTTTCATTCCACTCAGCGTGTCTCTAACTCTCTATGGTAGGCATCGATATTTTATCCATTGTCATGGCTGAATTTTATTGTGTTGCATGAATTTGCCTCTGTTTCTCTATCTATTGCATTTTGGTTTTTTTTTCCAATTTATTTATTTTCAGAAAAACAGTATTCATTATTTTTTCACCACACCCAGTGCTCCATGCAAGCCGTACCCTCTATAATACGCCCCACCTGGTACCCCAACCTCCCACCCCCCCTCCACTTCAAACCCCTCAGATTGTTTTTCAGAGTCCATAGTCTCTCATAGTTCACCTCCCCTTCCAATTTACCCAAAAGCACATACCCTCCCCAATGTCCATCACCCTACCCCCCTTCTCCCAACCCCCCTCCCCCCAGCAACCCACAGTTTGTTTCGTGAGATTAAGAGTCACTTATGGTTTGTCTCCCTCCCTATCCCATCTTGTTTCATGGATTCTTCTCCTACCCACTTAAGCCCCCATGTTGCATTTTGATGGACATTTGGGTTGCTCCCAGTTTGGGGCAACGACGAAAGAAGTCACCAGGACTGCTCTGGTGCAGGTCTTCTGGGGATGTGTATGATGATTCCCCTCAAGGGAAAGGCCGGCAGTGGACCTGCTGTGTCAGAGTGTATTTTTTTTCTGAGAAATCAGCAAATTGCTTTCTAAAGCGGTTGTACCACTTGCATTTATCAGCCCCCCACCCCGTGAGCTCTGCAGTCTATTTCCTCCACATTCTCACCAGCATTTAGACGGTCTTTTAAGTTTTAAGCATTCTAATGAGTTTCTCTAGTGGGTGTGCACACCTCTCCAAATATGATTTTATTCTGCATTTCCCTGGTAAGTATTGGGAATGGTCACTTTCTCATACACTTATTGGTCATACCAATATCTTCCTTTGTGAAGTATTTGTTCATATGTTTTGCCCATTTTTTATTGAGGTGTCTTCTTTTTCTTGAGTTATATGAGCTCCTCGTATAGTCTGAACATCAGTTCTTTTATATAGACATATATATCGCAAAATCTTTTCTCCCATTCTATAGTTGCCAAATATTTTCTATTTCTTATTTACATGCAATAAAATTGACTTCTGTTAGTTGTATAGTTCCATGGCTATTAAAGCAGATATAAAGGGGTGCCTGGGTGGGTCGGTTGGTTAAGTATCTGACTTGATTTTGGCTTGGGTCGTGATCTCAGGGTCATGAGATCGAGCCTCATGTCAGGTTCCATGCTGGGCTTCAAACCTGCTTAAGATTCTCTCTCTCTCCCTCTCCTTCTGCTCCTCCCTCCTGCATTCTCTTAATTAATCAATTAATTATTAATTAATTAATTAAAGCATAGGCAGATTCCTGTAACCACCACTCCATTCAGGACACAGAATAGTTCTGTCGCCCCATAAAACCCTCTCATTTCTATCCCTTTGTAATCCTATGTTTCTTACTCTGGAAACCAGTGATCTGTTCTCTGTCACTATTGTTTTCATCAAGAAAGCCATAGACATGCACAGTATATAGCTTTTTGAGTCTGACTTCTTTCATCCGCCTTTCTTTGGAGATTTATCCAAGCTTCTATGTGTATCAGTAGTTCATTTCTTTCTATTACTGAGTATAATCTCAGTGTAATGATTCTTTTTTAATGGTGTCTTTTGTAAGCAAAAGATTTTCATTCAGATCAGGTCTAAGTTTTCAGTTTTTTCCATGTTAAAGATAAATGTGCACCTACCCTGGAACTGATATGTTGAAGCCCTAATTTCCAATGTGATGGTATTTGGAAATAGTGCCTTTAGAAGGTAATTAGGGTTAGATGACATTATGAGCATGGAGCCCCCATTGATGAGGTTAGTTCTCTTATAAGAAGAGGAAGAGACATCATACAGAGCTCTCACCTATCCATGGTGAGAACACAATAAGAAGACCCATCTACAAACCAGGAGGAAGGTTCTCATGAGAACCTGACCATGCTGGCACCCTGATCTGGGACCTCCAGCCTCCAGACCTATGACACATGAATCTCTGTTGCCTGGGCCACCCAGTCTATGAAGTTTTGTTGTACCAGTCTAAGCTAACTAAGACACTCTACTATGGTTGCCTTCACTATGATATAGCATGTGTGACTACCCAAAGATCAAGGAGATGGATCTTATATTTATTCCTAAGTGTCTTATAGTTTTTAATTTTACATTTAGATCTACAGTCTACCTCAACTTAACTTTTCTGTGTGATTTCAGGTAGAGTTTGAAAGTCATTTTTTCCCAATATGGTCATCCCTCCATTTTAGCATTATTTGCTGAAAATATTGTCCTTTCCTGTTGAACTGTCATAGCTTTTGTCAAAATTCGACTGTGTAAACAAATGTCTGTATTCAACTCTGTATTTCTGAATCAAACTCTGTATTCTGTTTCCTTAATTCATGTGTCCATTTTGTACCAATACAAACTGTCTTGATTACAGTAGTTTTATAGGCACTCTTAAAATCAAGTAGTGTAAGTACCCACATTTTTTCTCCTTTAATATTGTTTTCATCATTCTGGGTCCTTTAGATCTCCATATACATTTTATACCCAGCTTGACACTTCAAAAAAACGTGTGCTGGGATTTGACTCAGTTATGGGATAAAGGGTATCCTAACAATATCGAATATCTTCATTTCTTTTCATTTACTTGGGTCTTTTTTTAATTTCTCACAACATTCTTTGTACTTTTCAGTGTTGAAGACTTACACATGTTTCCTTATTTTTTTATTTTATCATGCATAATATTTTTACATTTTACTTTCCAGTTGTTTCCTGCTGATATATAAAATACACCTGATTTTCCAGTATTGACCTTGTCCCTAATAAGTTTACTAAATTAATTATTACTTCTAATTACTTATAGATTTGTTAGGGGTTTCTACATGGATAATCCTACAGCAGTGAATAATTATGGTTTTATTTCTTTCATTTCAAATTTAGTGCCTGTCCTTTCTTTTTCTCCTATTACATTGATGGACCCTCCACTACAATAAAGAATACGTTTTCATTGTTTTTTATATTAAGGAGAACTCTTTATCAGACTGAGAATTATTCCTTATGTTTTTAGTTTGCAAAGAGATTTTTTTTAAGGTCAGGTATGGAAAATTAACAAATGCTTTTTCTGTATTTATTCAGATCATGACATGATTTTTTTGCTACTTTATCTTAGTAAACCTGGTGAATTAGATTAAGTTGAATGTTAAACCAACCTTGCATTCTTTAAATAGTCAACTTAGTTATGATGTATTCTTAACTTGTTCTTATTTTTTTAAGAACTTTTGCATCTATGTTCATAAAAATATTGGTCCATAATTTTCTTCTTCTTTTTTAATGCCTTTTTGGTTGTGGTACTAGTATTAAGCTAGGTCTATCAAAAAAGCTATGACATATTCCTTTCTTCTTTGCTTTCTCAAAGACCTTGTGTAATATTGGTATTACTTCTTATTAACATTTGATAAAATTCACCAGTGACTCTGTTAGATACTTGGGTGCTCCTGGTAGGAAGCTTTTAATTAAAATCAATTTCTCTCTCATCCCAAACACACACCCCAACACACACAGAAATGGAATAGAAAATTATAAAGCTACTTTAAAATATGAATCTACAGGTGAGGATGATTGCGGTAAAGATAAAAATGAAAAAAGACGTGGAAAAAATAAAAGCTCTGAAGATTCGTGTACCTAAAAGTAAATACATATTTTTATTTGTATATATTATTTATAAAGAATGTCAAATTGCTGAAGAATATCCCAATGTGTTAGGCAAATGGTTTTTTTTTTCTTATGGAAATCAGACAATTTAATTTAAAAATACTCATATTTGTATTAAAAAAGCCTAACAAAAGGAATAGCTATACCCAAAGAAAGAAGCTATATATGACTGGGACATGTGCCTTAAGTCTAATCTTCTCTGACTAGAGCTGAAGATGCTATGGGTAAACTGAGTAAGAACTAATGTGGGCATTAGCATGTATCTGCTGCTGTCTTCCATCTGTTAGATGCTAGAAGGAGAACCAAGCACAGTGCAAGTCCCTTTCATTCCCCTGCCCAACCTGATCAGCCTCTCTTGCTCGTGGACTTCCACTACCTTCTCTGGAAGACCATGACCATGAGGTTTTTAAGTGGGAAATTACTTCTTTTAAACCAAATTACAACATTAAATATTAGAAAGCATGGAGATCCGTATTTAGTTGGAAATAACATCTACTGGTCATTTTTTTCTAAATATAAAAGTCAGTATAAAGCCATGATTTTGAGACAAAATAGAAAAAAACTAAGTGAATGTGGAATATTTTACCAAAAAAATGACAAAAATAAAAATTTAGAAATGACTAATGACATTTCTGCTATATTGTATAGTGTTTTCCAGGAAATGCATAGACAGATACATAATAGATAGATAAATAGATAGATAGATAGATAGATAAATAGATAGATAATAGATACAAATATACATGCATCATAGGTAATAGGCCATATCATATATATTCCTTTTTAATTCCATTTTATTTACTGTTTTATCACTTTTTTCATTATGAACATTTGTCCATTTAAGAAAGAAATCTACTACTCTGCATTTTTTTTCCTTTTAAAAAAAATTATTACTGAAGCAGAGTTGACACACAATGTTGTAGCACTTTCAGTGTACAACAGAGTGAGGTGACAATTCTTTATGTAAATCAATGCTCACCATGACAAGGGTAGTCACCATACAATGCTGTTACAGTATTAGGGAATATATTTCCTACATGGTACTTTACTTCCCCTTGGCTTACTTTTTTTTTAACTGAAAGTTTGTACCTCTTGACCCCACTTATCTGTTTCACCCTTCCTTCCCAACCTCCTCTCCAGCAACCACCAGTCTCTTCTTTGTATTTGAGTCAGTTTCTGTGTTTGTTCACTTGTTTTGTTTTTTAGATCCACATGTAAGTGAAATCGTATTGTATTTGTCTTTCTCTGTCTGACTTACTTCACTTAACATTATACCCTCTAGGTCCATCTATGTTATCACAAATGGCAAGATCTTTCTTTTTTGGGGCTAAGTAATATTCCATTTAGGGTATATGTGTGTGTGTGTGTGTGTGTGTGTGTGTGTGTGTATCACATCTTTTTTTCCTGAGTATAGTTGACACAATGTTACATTAGTTTCAGGTGTACAACTTAGTGATTTGACAAGTTGATACATTATGTTCTGTTCACCAAAATTGTAGCTCCCATCTGTTCCCTTACAACACCATTACAATATCATTGGCTGCATTCCTTATGCTGTGCTCTGCATTTTAATAACCTGATAGGATTCCACTGTGTGTGCATACCATGATTTTTTAATGACTCAACCATTATTGGACAGTTCAATCAATTCTATTAGACACCACACTGAGGTGCCCATTGTTGCCCAAAGCATCTGTGGACATATATGATGATTTCCAGGAAAAATTCTCCAGAATGGAATCATTGGATCAAACATTCATTTTTAAGGCCTTTAATATATGTTGCTAAACTATCTTGAGAAACTTCCTATGAGGTAATCTCATCTTAGGTTGGAGGGAGATTTCTAAAGTCAGTGCACACCATAGCAGAACTGTGCAAATTACATACAGTAACACTGTGCCTCTGTCCTAGCAAATTTCATTCCTGCTGTTATCTCCCCATAATTACTCCAACCAAGTTTAGACTGTTGATTTTTAATCTTTGGGAGATTTCAGGCAGAATGTCGACTTACTGATGTTGCAGTATGCATTACTTGATCACTTGTAAAATGGGACATTTTTCCAGCTGACTGTGACCTTCCTCGTCCTCTGTAGGATTGGAATCTCTGCTCTGCCCATGTCCTCCAAGGGCTGCTTTGTGCACTATGTCTCCTCTCCCCAGCAAGTCACAACCTTCTTATGGTGGAAGAGGAGGCATTCCTCTCCATGACATCAGGAGCCAGACTGACTTATTCCCCACTATCGAATGCACCTTCCCATGGGCTTCCTGGGAGGCCCACAACTGAGCAGTCACACTGCTTACCAGGTTCCCTGCTGAGCTTTTTATACTTGTTACTTCATGCAATTCCCACAATCAGCCATGACACAGGACCTGTTAACACTTAGTATCTACATGGGTGCAAACCAGGCTGTAGAGAGTTTTAGGGACTCAGAGACAGTTGCACCGCCTCTTTGCTCTGTTCCAGACCCAGCTAACCATATCTCTGCATTTGCACCAACCCACCACCATGCCGTTTGTACTCCCAGAGCAGCTTTCAGGGAACAACAAGCAGTGTGTGGCTACAAGTGCCCACCCGAAGTCTGTTATTGCTTCCCGACCCCTCACTGCCCAGCCCAAAGAGGAATGGCGGCCAGACCTTCCATGTGAGGCGAACTCAACCTAAAACAGACTCCTGGACCCATCCTTTGAGCTGATCACCAAATTTCCCTCAACTCCTTAGCAGTTTGAGCCTAACTCCACAGTCTCAGCTCAGCTGACAAAAACTAGACCGCCTTTTTCAAAAATGTTTCTAGATAGCCAAACTAGAAACTCTCCAGTTTGAAAATAGTGTTCAGATGGCTATAAGGACACATTTAGGACTATGATTTATTCTTATTGTAGGGAAATTCTGGAGATGGATGTGTGGATGGATGGATGGATGGATGGAGTGATGGATGGATGGATGGATGGAGTGATGGGTGGATGGATGGATAGTTGAATGGATGGATGGGTGGATGGTTGGATGGATGGATGGATGGATGAAGAGATGGAAGAATGGATGGAGAGATGGATGAATAGTTGGAGAGATGGATGGATCGATGGTTGGTGGATGGGTGGATGGAGAGATGGGCGAATGGATGGGTGGGTAGATGTGTGGGTGGATGGATAAGGGGTGGATGGATTTTCCTCAACAAACAAGTACCAATATGGGCAGAAGTAAGACAGATGGCACAAAAACATCTTTTATTTGGAGAAGAAAGAGGGTTCTTGCAAGGGCAAGGTCAGGCCCCATAATCTTGAGGGCTCTTACCATTACCATTCTGGAAATGGCAACAAGTCTTTAGCTTGCTTATATTCTCTTCTATCATGAGGATTTAGTAAAGATTCACGCTGCAGCAAGAAATTTTCAAGTGACTCCTTAAAAATAACTTTTGGAGGGGCACCTGGGTGGCTCAGTGGGCTAAGCCTCTGCCTTTGCTCAGGTTGTGATCTCAGGGTCCTGGGATTGAGCCCCATATCAGGCTCTTTGCTCAGCGAGGATCCTGCTTCCCCCACCCCCTCTCTGCTTGCCTCTCTGCCTACTTGTGATCTCTCTCTCTCTCTGCCAAATAAATAAATAAAATCTTTCAAAAAATAACTTTTGGAAAGAGTCACTTGATAATGGTAAACATAAACTCAGTAATAGGAAAGAATCTTTCTCTGCCATTTATTCATGAAGAATCTTTAATTATCAATGAGAATTTATTTGTCACAGGCAAAATTGCCGTGGAATGAGAGAATTTCACCTCTCTTTGGAGAAGATTTGTAAAGGAAGAGACACGTTCATGCTTTTTGAGTTTCAAGGGCCTGGCAGCAGGTAAGGTGTTCAGACAATCCCTGAGCTCTGTCCCAACTTTGTGGTGCTACAGAAGAAATAGTGCTAGGGAAATAGCCCAGATTTCTCTTTAAAACATTTTATATCTTTGAAACATTTGGTAACACGTTTTCTTCCAAAATTACAGGAATTTTCCTTTAAGACTAATAGAGAAGAGCAGGAAAAAAAAGTTAAATCTAAAATGCTCCAAACATAAATTGGAAACAGGCAAGAGACCATTATTGTTGGTGTCTGTCGTCAGCCATAGAATCATTAACATGAAATGCCTTTTGATGAATGCATTGAAAAAAGTGATTATATATTAAAGTATAAAAGTCTCTTCCTCCATCATTTAAATTACTTTACAATGCTGATTAAAATAACAGAACATTATAGCTTGCTTAGCTAAACATTATATTTCCAAATCCATTTCCAATTGTTTCCCTTCAATTTGAACAATTTTTGAGCAATTTTATTGCTATTCATACCTGCTTGATTTTTTTATTAGAAATTAAAGTACACACTTTTTTTTATCAATGTTGCAAAGTGCTGCAAAGCTTAACTCTTTTTATGCCTTTCAGAATCTTAAATCACAGGGAGAAGCAGCTTTTTCCTCTCTTCATCGCAAAGGCTTCTCCCTGACAGAAGATATTTGGAAAATACCAAAACAGAAAGGCATTTGAAGTCATCTGAACAACTTTTCAATTGACTTAAAGAGAAACTGAGACTCACAGAGAGGAGAACCAACAAACCTAGTATCAGGATGGAATTTTGTGATAAATCCACAAATTGAACCAAGTCTTCTGATTCTCCACTAGGGTCTCTTTTAACCCTAACTATCCCTCACGAAGTCCCCATGAAAAAATGGGCAGGCCAACTGGATGGAAGAATGTCTGAGGAAATTGTTCTCATGGTCTCAAATACGTGATGCTTGTCCACACTATAGCTTCATTCAGTGAAGGAAACTATCAGTTGACTGATACTTGCAAAATAAATAGACAAAGCACTCAGGTCAATAAACTAGTACAAAATGTTGGGTAATCTATCTTGATGCCATACCAGTTCATGGAATAGTCCTCTGTGTGACCAGGACAAGTTCCCTGATCTGTGACAAATGACTCCCCTTGGTGATCACAGAAAGTATCTCTGTCCCCCTCACAGCTATGCCCTGAGCTCCCAGCACAGAACCACGCATAGAGAAGATGACCAGCTGGCTGGATGGGTGGGTAGATGGGTGAATGAATGGAGACCCCTCTATCCCACAGGGTTCTTGGATTTTAAGCAATAGAAAAAGACTCTGGTCAATGTGAAGAGGATTTAGGTCACTTAGGTAATCAAAAATAGACTGAGCATCTAGGGATCTTGGAAAGGATGAGGACCAACCACCCCCAGGATCCTAGGCTGCAGGAACTAACGCTGCGTCCTCTGACATGTGTTGGAATGAATCAGCCCAACTCATTTTCCATCTCTCTCTCTTTCCTGCCAGCATTCAGATCCCCAGGAGAGAAAGCCTGGTTGGCCAGGCCTGTATTATATATCTGTCTCTTAGCAAAGAAAGGTTGACCGCAATCCACTAAGACTGCATATAGGGAAAGGGGTGTATGCTAGGGGACATCAAGCTATTACCAGAAGAAAAAAAGAAAAGGATTCAAGAGGACAAAAATAACACACACCTGCTATATTCTTGAGTCTCCCTACTTCTGCAGAGTGAGCAGAATAATATGTAACTCGCCAGGTTGGTATGGGAATCAAGAATTGCCATAGCACTGTGCCTAGCATATGGGAAACACACGTTGCACAGGGTCTGTCATGGCTGGCTTTCTGTCGGAGCAAGGAACGCACACCCTGACTTTTCTAATGCTGAACCCCAATCTATGAACTGTGGCAGGTTCACTCTCCATTTTGTCTGACAACACGCATTTCCATGTGCAGACCTAAACACTGTCACTACCTTCTTGAAGACCACGTATTCAGCGTCCACTATGACTTGAGTTATTGATGGCCCAAGGCATTCTGAGATTTTAGGATGTCTAGGGGTTAGAATCAGGTGGAGCTGAAGCTGGGGGAACCAACAGGGAGACAGAAGCTACCCCGATGGATGCCCAGGGCAGTCAGGATCCTGATGCCCAGAATACCCCAGTTTACAAGACGGACACCCCAACTTACCAGATCCTAGGTGCAAGGCACTGACAGATTTCCTGGCAGAGTTCAAAAAGACTCAAGAGCCCAAGGCAGAGACCTGAGTGACTCCATGTGGAAAGCCTGAGACTTAGCCTGTACTTAAAGCCAGCCGGGTGCAGAGAAACCTGCTGAAATGAGCTGCTACCCTATACTGAACATCCTACAGTCAGGAGTCCCCAGCTGCAAACGCAGCCGGGGCACAGGAAAGGAGAGCGTTCCCCAGGATTCAATGCAACAGTGACTAATTATTGGACACTTGCTCTTTGCTAGGTCCCCTGCTGGAGAGGCAGGACAGAGTTGTGGTGAGGGACATGGACCAGTCATCTGGGTTCTGATTCTGGTTCTCTCCCTTGATGGTATGACTGGACCAGCCCATAACTTGTCCTAAGCAGGATACCTGAAGCAGGGACATTGCGCCTGTTGGAGAACTAAATTGTATGATTGATGTCATGTGCTAAATACTGAGGAAGTGTTCAATAACCATTAGTTATTGTTACTACCACCCTGTTGGTCGTTAAGCCCTCCTATGTCTCATCTCATTGAATCCTGAGGGTCGGAGGCAGCTCCAGGAAGGTGCTTTGTGGGGTAAGGGTAATGGCAGCCAAGCCTGGGAATCCACCAGGGTAATTCAAAGGCAGAAGGGCCGGGGATGGGGTTTGTCGTTCAAAGGGGGTGAATGGTAGTGCTCCCTGGGAACAAAAGGGACTGCCTGGACCCTGAGGTGAGGACTCCTCAAAATCAAGAGCCCACTGAGGAGCCTGGATGGCTTAGTTAAGTGGCCAACTCTTGGTTTTAGCTCAGATCATGATCTCAGGGTCATGAGTTAGAGCCCCCGAGTGTGGGCTTGAAATTTTCTCTCTCCCTCTTCCCCCTCCCCCAGTTCTCCATCTCTTTCTCTCTAATACAAATAAATAAATCTTAAAAAAAAAAAAAAAAAGCAAGAGCCATCCCCGTCCACATCCTTCTACTCTGGAGCAGGATTCCAGCTAAGGTACCCTGAATGGGGCTGGCTGGGGGCAGGCTTCCTCTCTGGGGACAGCGGGAGGAAAGTAGGGCCAATAACCACAGCCACTGAGAACAAACTCTGCCTGGCCAGGAGAGAAGGTGGGCACTTGCTTTTAGAGTGGGCAGCAGGACACAAGCCTTATTAAGGACACTTCATTTAAGAGTCAGCACTCAGTAGCAGGGGAGGGCGAAGGAAAGGAGGCAAGAGGAGAACAGGAGATGGCTGTGAAAATCTAGCTGTAGGGCCACTTCACACCAGGGAGAGACATGCAGGGGCCACGGGAAAGGGGCTGGCCAGGCTCTAGATACCTCGACCTGGGTTAGAATGAAACTCAAGGAGAGCAGGAGTGGCAAGTCCTATATGTAATATCACCAAGGAGCCTTCGCCCATCTTTTCCTTCTTAATCTCCTAGTTGCCCCTCTTCTCCTGCTTAATCCCAGCCTATTCCTGGGAATTCACCTCAACTGCTTTAGGGAATCCCTCCCTGACATCAGACGGGTGGGCCGCTCTAGGCTAGGCTAGGCCCCTCTAGGCTGGCAGCACCAGCTTGGCTGGGTGGGAAAGAAGCATGTGAAAAAGGCATCCCAGAAGCTCCCGAGGGGAGCTGCGGGCAACCAAGGGCCCTGGCTGGTGTGGGCTGTATTTCCAGCGCTCAGGCAACTTACAGTCTGGGTAAGACCTAATGCTTCAGAAGCAGAATAAAAAAAACTCTGCCAGGAGTCAGACACGACACTAACCCCCCCGGGAGCAGGTAGGGAGCTGGGGAAGGGCGTCCCAAGTTCCCAGTGGACTTGGGATCCCAAGGAAGGAAAAGGAGGTGGAATGAGGGCCTGGGGAGCAGACAAGCAGTCAGAGATCTGAAGTCCAGGCCTCCCACCCAAATTAGGAGGTGTGGATGGACACTGGAATCTCAGACCTTCCACCTTCTTCCGTGTCTCAGGCTTGGAACACTTTCTGGGAGTTTCTTGGGGTTGAATGTTGAAGAGAAAACATGGCGGGGGGGCATTCCTAGAATCAAGGTGTCAGGAGAATGGTTGTAACCAATGAGGGACAAGGGAGAAACCCATAGCTCTCTTCTCAACGCCCACCCCTCCCCCACACGCTGCCCTTGTCCACTGTGGGAAACATCAACAAGTTGCAGATCCGTAATTTGAAAGAAAACAACCTTATGCAAAATGCCATTTCAGTTGGGCCTAAATTCACATTTAAAAATATTATTCAACTAATTAAAATGGAATTAAATGAATATAATGTTAACTGTGTCTACTGTTTAGCATAAAAAGTTGTTAAATATATCATACTCTGTGTTCCGAACTGGCGGCAGATTTTAGCAATGTTTAATTGTAAGAAATAGCCATGTACTACTTAATTGCATAACTAGGTGGAACATAAAAATCACAATTACATGAATTATATTAAATAAAATATGTTAAAATAGTTTGTTTTTCGATGGTGGAATTTTATGGACACCATAATGAAACTGAAGTACATTTTTAATTACCTAATTATTGCTATTTTCAAAGTCCATTTACACCATAATTGTTCTTGTTTTCATAGTCCAAAGAGTCCTTGACAGAAAGACTCAGTAGGATCTAAAACAAGGACTCATTCTTCAGACAGCTCCTGCTTGTGGCCCCTCACCCCTGTCTTTAAGACTCTATCTTGGAAGCAATCATTCACCATTTATGCAACAGGTAATTGTGTATGCAAAGCCGCTGGGGCTATTAGAAGGATAGAGAGAAGGAGGATGAGGAGGTGTATTTCCAGCCCTCAGGCAACTTACCGTCTGAGTAAGACTTACTGCGTCAGAAACAGAACAAAAATTCGGTCAGGAGTCAGTCACATCAGCCCGGAGAAGTCCAGCAGGTAGAAGGCTGTGGGGCCTGGAGGAGCAGGTGGGGAGACAGAGAAGGCTGTCTAAGCTCTCGGTAGATCCAGCATGAGCAAGGATCCTGAAGAAGGAAAAGGAGTTGGAATGAAGCTTGCAGACAACATGGCGGTGGGAAAATTGCAGAGTGATTTTGTCGCCAAGCACAGCCAGGGCCAGACTCAGAGCCAGCTGGACAGGTCCAGCAGGTAGGGGAAGTGTGAGGTTTCATGCAGCACTTGAGGCCACGCATGAGCTGGGTGGGGGAGGGGTGGGAGGGAAGGGGACAGTACTCGGAGCACATGGGGCAGAAACAGAAGACTCAAAGGAGACATAGTTTCGGTGAAAAACAATACATTTGGCTCTGGACTGGAGAGTTTGGGGGTTTTAGAAAGACATCTATGGTGGGCGCAGGATGCAAGTGTTCTCAGTAGATAAAACATTTCTTTTTCTTTTTTAATCTTGAAGGGACTTCCAAGCTGTGTCTTCTAATTTGGGGGGAGGGGCACACAACTACAGATAAGATAGGATGTTTTTGAGATTAAAAGGGTGGGATGTTGGAGCACTTCTTTTCCACGCACCTGGAATTGGTGTGCTGGTTTAAAACGTCAGCCAGCAAAGAAGCAAACTACATCAGAAGAACGTGAGCAAGGGCACAGGGCAGGACCAGTCCTCCCTCTGGGCTCTCCTTTCCTTGCCCACCCTGTTCATGGAGCTGAGCTAAATGATCTTGCCCCAAGGGCTTGAGAAAAGCCTATGAATTGCAAACAATTACTGAGTGATGATATTTCTTATTTCATCTCTTTTTCACACTCCTCCTTTCCTTCCTGAGCCTAGAACTATAGCCATGTGCCGAGCGTCAGCATTTGGACATCACTGCAGAGCCGTGAGTGAGAAATTCTTGGCAATGGTCAGAGGACACAGGTCCTGATGGGTTTGGACCAACTGGACTAAGTTTTGGAACTCCTAACTGGCCGAGTCAAATCTTCCCAAGCCTTCCGAGAGCTCTGCATCACTCACGTCATTTAAAATATGTCTTCCTGTTAGGGAAATGGGTCCCAGCCACAGAGAAACTGGAGACTCCATGAGTCACTGTGGTTAAGACAGATCATTGAATTCTCAGCGAATGTGACTCCAGAGCTGGGAGGCCATGGAGTCTGAACGGCCACGGTGACTGCCAGTCGAGATGAGCCAGGAACTGCCTTTGTTCTCCTGGGTCCTTTCCTCCGGAGGCACGCTGCGTGCAGGTGGCAGACCTCATCAAGAAGGCGGGAACATCGAGCTCTATGACACGGAGTCTTTAATAATCCCTGAGTTTGCTTTATTCCAGCCCAGTGAGAGGAAAGTAACTTTGTACGTGCAACTGGCTAAGCCGTTTCGCCTGGGTCTCCAACATCGCTGGGATTGGCGTCGGTGTCCTGAAGACTTGTCTTTCCTCTTCAAAACTCCAGCATTGTGTCATCGCTCATGAACCATCCCCTCTTTGTCAGGGATTGAACAAAGCAGAAGGGGATTTTTTTTTTTTCTTTAAGCAAACCTATGGGCAAGTACCAGACATTGGTACGGAAATTAAGAAAGTCTATCCTTTGCCAGGCATCAGCGTCTGATAGGCAAAGCATTTTCCCCAACATTGCTTATTTGCATGCCACGTTTAGAATTGGTGAGTCCGTGTTACATCTGTACTAATGTTTATAAATGTTTTTAATAGGAGTCAGAATTTAACTTAAACAAATTCCCTTAAAAAGGGAAAATTTCTATTACTAAACAGGAATCCTCTGCCAGCCATTGTGGCCATAATAAATAAATACGAGGAAGACATTACCATTAAATTTGGGGTGTCTGTATATGTACCCCCTCAAATCACCTGACACATCAGCGGTATACATGTATATGAGAAAAATCAGAAATGAAGTGAAGTTGCCAACTTTAAAAAATTAAAACTCTGACGATAGTTAGCTGCTTACAGTTGTGTTGTTTTAATCATAAAAGAAAGGATTTTTTTTACATGAGTATAAATCTTTATGGGAAAGACTCTAACATGTGCCTCTCTTTCCCACACATTCTAAGATAAAATGTGCTACTGTTTTATATAAACTAACCCCATGTAGGCAAACTATTCATGATGGGCTCGGGTCAGTGGCTGATCCTGAGAGCAGCTGAGAAGAAAACAAACACCCTGCTTTATGCATTTGCCATCTTCATATCTGAGACCGTGTCACCCAGAGTTAATCATTGAAAGCTAACTGAAATACCAGCCTGTGGCATTCCAGCATTAACTAAACACCCTTTTTAGAGGGAGCAATTACGTAATTAGGTTGTATTAATACTTTTGTGATGAAGTGATTAATTGCCTTTGAAAGTTTAAGTACATAATGTCACACTCACAAGATGCTACTCCCCAAACTCAGGAGCCCATAAGTCAATAGTCTTAAGATTGTCTCATGTACACTGTTATATTCCCCCCCAAGAGACCCAGCACAATGTCATGCATTTTTTTTGTTATAGAATCTACAGTAAAAGTTGCTAATTTGCTAAAGAATCTCTAATAATTTTGGAGGAAAACTGTAAAATTCTCAGAGAAAAGCCTCGGAGTTTGATTCATTATAATTCACATAATATGTGAACATTTATGTTTGGTCACCAAACGATTCTTAAATATTTAAGTTATCTGCTATCCTGGAATATTCAGGAAATCTATTCAATACTTAATCCAGAACTTTCCTCTCCTCATTGTGCCCGGAACTGCGAACACACTATGAGCCCGAGAATCAAGGCTGTGGGTTCATGAAGGCACCATTTTGGACAAGAGGAGGGAGCTAAGGACCGTGCTAAAGGGCCAGTGATGTATGGAGTCATGGGTGGTAGACTAGGTGATCTAAAGGGGTTTCTGAGGAAATGACCTTTGAGTGGAGACATATCTGATTCAGAAGCATCCAGCATGTGAAAATCTGTAGCTGTTGCTGGGGTTGAGCGGCAAGGAGAGAAAATGGCAGAGTATTCTGGGCAGAGGAACAACATGGGGCATGGAGTAAGACCCGATGTGGGACCAAGTGAGGTATCTTAAAGGAACAGAAAGCAATCCTGTGGGGCTAGAGCATGGTGAGCAGCTAAGAGAGGGAAAGAATGCTGAGAGATGAAGTCAGAGGGCAGGGCAGGGCCAGAAGATGAAAGTTCTAAAAGCCATTCCAGAGGATATGAATTGATTCCAAGTGCAACACAAAGGCTACGGAATAACTTCAAGAATGGGAGTGTCCTGTTATAACTTTATAATGTTGCATGTCCCGTTGGGAATTTCAGCCTCCACTGTCTGAGATGTGATCTGGGATTGTGATCTGCCAGGATGGCTCATTTTTAAATTCATTTTGAAGTTACCTTGGCACTGTAGAGGTCAGGAGCTCCCTACATGTAAATAAGGAATGTGCAGAAGTGTGTTCATACCAGGACACCAAGAAGACTGCATCAAAGAGCAAGACATGCCAATTTTCTGTCTCTAAGTAAAGTTCATTGAAGCTGATAGAAAGTCTTTGATACTGCTCTCCACACTGTGGAATCAGTGTTTACAGACTGGACCCTGACAATGCATTGGTTTTCTAGTTGTGGACAAGACAGTGTTACAGAGGGGAGTTGTTCTCCACTATCTACTGAGAAAGAAATGGACTAAATGATTCAGTATATTAACACATGATGTCTGTATCAAATAAGGGGTCACTACCTGCTGTTAATAATAAACCTAATTCTAAAGGGCTCAACACAACAGAAGTTTATTTATTTTTTTTCTTATCAAATCCCATCTGTGGAAGCAATGGGGGTGAGGAGTCTGCTTCATGCATTATTCAGGGACTCAGCTGCTCTCTCTTTCTCTCTCAGGACTTTCACTTCTTCTAGAGCAGTGCTAGCTAGATCTTTTGGTGGTGATGGAACTGTCCTATACTTCATTATTTAATATGGTAGCCACTAAGAACATGTGGCTATTGAACATTTTAATTGTGGCTGGTGAAACTGTGGAACTGAATTTTGAATTCTATTATTTTTTTAAAGAAGAAAACCATGGGAAACGCATTTGTTACCTGGTTTCAAGACTTATTTTATAGCATCTAAATACAGCTAAAGTAGTCAGGACTGTGGTATTAGCATTCCAAGAGCCTAATAGATTAATAGAACGAAATCAAGTCAAGAAGTAAATTCATGTATTTATGGTCAATTAATCTTTGAAAAAGGCGCCAATGCCAAGGTAAATCAATGCTGGAAAAGATCTTCTTTTCAACAAAGAGTGCTTAGAACAACGGGATACCATGAAATAAATGTGGAGAAACAAATCTAAGATCATGACTCTGCCAGGAACATGTGTTGTTTTTATAAAACTGATTGGTGAATTTAGAAGCATAAGTTGCCATTTTAAAAAGAGGAACTTGAGGCCCAGAAACACTAAATAAAAGACTATGATCACACAGCAAGGCCATGCTGAAGGCAGGATTCGAACCCACCCATCTAGAATGTGATGGTCAGAGGCCTCAGTGCAAGTGATGGGGTAGAGTGGGTAAGGGTGGCAGGTTCCAAGTCAGTGGGGAAGCTAAGTTCACTCACTGTCTCTTTGCCTCTGTTCTTGGGTTCCATCCAAGGCCCAGGCACAAAGAAGAACTAGAAGATCCTTTAGTTCAATTTCACTTTTTTTTTTTTTTTTTCAGTTCAATGGTCTTTGGGAAGAGACAGAATCCCGAGTCCATGGGACTGCAATATTTCCTTGTTCTTCATTTTTACTTAATTTCAATTAGTTTAAATTCAAATAGTCACATGTGATGAATGACTATTTGTGACTAGAGCCTTAGCATCCTCTCCACTCAGCTGGCAAATGAGGAAAAAGAGAAGAACATTCCTGTGGGAAGTTTTTAGTGGGCTGTCCTAGGTGTGGCGCGCCCCAACTTCTTCTGTCTTTCCACTGGTTAAAACATGTGGCCACACCTAACTGCAAAGGAAGCTGGGAATTATAATCCAGCCATGATCCCAGGAAGAGGAAGGAATGGATTTGGTGAGTATAGAGCAGTGTCTGTGATTCTAGCATTAGAAGATGTTCAATGAAGGTCACAATATGCACTTCTCCTCTTTGAGGCAACTACAGAACACAACGGGCAGATCCACCAAGGAGTAAGAACGTAAGAACAGCATAAATGTTAAATTAGTTAAAAGGCCAAATTACAAGTGTTTATTATGCCCCATGGTAAGCAGATGAAGATTTGAGGGACTTGTATGCCCAACTATGTTTATAGTTTCCCATGTGCCTACTCAATATCAGCCAGGCACAGGGGATGTGAGGCACAGGACAAGACATATTCACCAGAGCTATTTTTTTTAAAGATTTTATTTATTTGTTTATTGTACGAGTTCGGGGAGGTACAGAAGAAGAGGGAGAGAAAGAATCTCAAGCAGACTCCTCACGGAACATGAAGCGTGAGGCAGGGCTCCATCTCACAACTCTGAGACCATGACCTGAGCCAAAATCAAGAGTTGGTTGCTCAAAAGACTGAGCCATTAACTCCCACCACAGCTAATTTTAATTTAATAGGCAGGGGTAGCCTTGGAAGTAGGGATACAATGCAATGATGACGGGTATGGACACTGAACTCTTTTGACAGATTTGGGAAAGGGTTTTTAGCAGAAGCATGTATGAGTGCAGATACAGTTTTGTTGTGTTGTTCTTTTTTATTTTTTTTTTTTTGAGATTTCATATCACCAAGGAGTGGGTGGTAAAGTGTCTTCAAATAAAAATCAACCAGGAATAGATGTCATCTTTCCAATAAGGATGTGGAATTCTTTTTGTGTGAAATCGGTTGATAACCTGTATCACCTCATGAGCTCAGCTAAGTCTGTGAGATCCTCAGATACACACTGGGTTCCTTCTACTGTATCACCACAGTTTCATCCTGAGGCAGAAACCAGAGCCCTTCTTCTGATTTCCCTTGGAACTGCTTCTTCATCTTCCCAATCCTGTAGCTCTTGCCCATCTTCCTTATCTTATGGTGAGTTATTTGCCCTCCAATGCCAAATGGCACATCCCTTTGCTTCACTGCTCATGGAATTAACACACCATTGGCTTCACTAAAAATGGTGGACTTCATTGTGCATTGGCCATCCAGTCATTGTACCTTACTTCCAAGAAAACATCCTAATTTCCTTCTGTGTTGGATCTTGTTAAGACTGTAAACCAACATGCCAAGAATTGTTTCCTTAATTCAAGCCAGGGTGATCAGCCTCTCTCACCCAAGAATGTCAAGTTTGAAATCGGTGACAAGAGGTCAAGACAGTGGTTGGATTTCAGCATTCCAGAGAGGATAAGGTGCTCTGACAGTGTTATAATCAAGTTTGCCTGGATCCTGGATATCCCTCTGTTCCAGTCTATTTTGAGTCAAGTTCTTCATCATTCCTATCAATTCTTGGAGTCCCTGAGAGATTTCCCACCAATTTCCTGAATGTACATCTGTAAGTACATATGGAACATGTTACTAATGAACGTCACATAAGACAAAATGTAAAATCCCCCTTTATGGGATAGTATAATCTGTTTTACATAGAAGAAAAATGAAACACATCCAGTGTGTACTGGAGCCCACAATGGGAATGGGCTTAGTCAAATACATGTGAACAGCTGTTATTTTCCACATGCTTGGAGGTATTCTCATTTTGACTCTTGATATGAAAAGAGACAAGTAAGATTGAGACCTGGTACACACCCCATAACATTTCTAGATTTGGAAGAACTCTGAAAGGTCTCAGAGTAATGTTCAGGTTCCCACCTTTCTGCTCCCCAGTGCTCATCAGAATTGACTGGTCCCTCCTTCAGGTCCCCCTGTTCCTCTCAGTGCTACTAGGAGGATTATTTCACCCCTAAATACTTCCCCCTCTAGACTGGAATTTCAAAAGGGAAAATTGATCCTTTTCTACATTTTCTACAGTGATCAGCATAGGGGCTTCTGTCATAGGAGGCATCAGAAGATATTTGTTAAATCAAATGGAGTCTATTTGAATTACGGAGTCTAGGTAAGCAGCTTTGGTAAGTCCATTAGCTTTGCCCTGGGAATCTCGGCTCTTGTCCTACCCCATTTCTGTTTGGCCAAATTAACATGACACAGAGTGATTCAGTAGTCTTCCTTATTCACTTCAGAGGGCTGGAAATGAGAGGTGGAAATGACAGCAAGGAGACATGTCAATAAATACCCATGTAGAGTCAGGGCGGGAGAGTGTCCTGCTGCCTGCCCAGCCTTCACAAGGAGAAAGCTGTCAAGGCCACTTGAATGGATCTCATAGAACGCACTTGACTCGAGATGACCATGCTCTTCTGCAAGCTGACATCTGATTTTTCCGTTGAGAGAAACCTAGAGATTCAGTGCCCCTCATGCTGAGGACACTACTCTCCCTTTGGACATCTGAGCCAGAAGATTGCTGTTGCTCATCACACAGAGTAGAATTTAGGAGAGTAGAATTTAAAATATTAGTGCCAGCTAATAAAATGATAAGTCTTGAAGGTTTATCAACTAATAAGATCTTAAGCTTTTAAGGTTTATCTGACCCTGTAGAGACCGCTGTGTTTCTCAGTCCACATGTGCATATCTTTTCCCAGGTAGAACCCTAATTTTAATTTTTATAAGGTATTTGTGCATGTTCATGTATCTATTCCTGTGTGTGAGAGAGAGAGAATTCAAGGTATTATGTACATCTGAAGGTGTACTAAAGACTAAATACAAGGGGGGAAAAAGTCGGTATATATTTAGCCCAAGTGTTCGGTGGATTTTTTTTCTTCATGAAAATCTCCAGTACAAGTGTTCAAGCCAAGTAGGAGCCTTTCACTCTGGATATTTATTTATTTTGCTCTTGCCTTTGGAAAGCGATGTACATGTATTATGAAAAGCAAATATTATACTCTTTATTGTCAAACAAAGTTTATAAGGTTCATGTGTCAATGATGAGGCCAAGGACCTCACACAGAAAATTTCCTGTCCCGGAAGAATTTCTCATGAAATATAAAATATGGGAAGTGAGGGGATCCCTTACTGCCAGAAAACAGAATCGGCCCACTCCTAATGGCACCCAAGGGGTTGGATGAGCTCAGGCCCTGACTGTCCAAGCATGCTTCTTTGCAGACTAGCATGGGGGGCTCAGTGAGGGGGAAGGACCACAGTGGAAGTTGAAGGGTATTTACTCAGAAGAGACTACTTGTGTCCAACTTCATGCAGGTCTGACATCCAGATGCATGAGGCAACAAGCCCTTTGGGGACACGGGAAGTGGAAGCTAGGTGATGACAAATGAAAGGCATTCTTTGGCCTTGGAGCACACAGGCATGGAATCCGGTAGGAGTACAGTTACTATTTACAGGAAACTGGCACAGAGTTATAACTTTTCCTAGACAGGTTGGTGCCATTGTGTTCTGGCACCATGAAAAGCATTAAATAAGGCTTAGCATTTGTCTAAACCATGCTGTATGTACTATACTTTCTGATATGTATTGCTTTCTCCGACTGGGAGTTTCACGAAAGTCCCTCCCCGGGGAGTAGGGAGCGGGAGTTATAGTCAACCATGGTTAATTTGCGCTTTGTGCTTTGTTTATCCAAACCATATGTCTAGATGGTTGTAATTCTGTGTCACTGGCTGTGTAATGCTCTCTGTGCTAAGAGCTCTGTAAATAGCAACAGCTCGATGCATAATCACGTTGGCATTCTGAAGGGGGGTAAGGGAAGTTTCCAGTGACGTTTGCTGTGGAGACAACCACCCCGAGGATGTCTCCATCCATGATTTTTAGGCTGTGATCCTTTGTGCATTAGTCAAGCAGGTCCCCGTGCAGTGGACTGGCCCTCACAGAAGCCAGATGTGCTGGGCCAATGCCACCTGCGATTCTCATTCCTTGGCTTTAGGGCCCGAGAACGCCACAGATAGGAAACCAGATTGTTGCTGTTCAGCAGACCCAGCAAGTAGTTCCTGTCTAGAAGAAAGATCCCTTATTTTAATGCAAATAATAATAATAACAATAATAATGAGACAACATCACAATTTCCTTTAATAATGTTTTCATTTGAAAGCTTTATTGAATTCCTCAAATGTCAATCAAGAAAAGACACCCTCAAGGGCTGGAAGTGATAGGACTCAACTAGAATTTCAGGACCCTTCACTGTGGCTGGGCAGCCATCTCAATGGATTGTTCCCACCAAACCACATGTCACAGAGACTATTTCAAACCCTCTTGAGGCTTCAACTCCAATCCTGGCAGGTGGTCCTGTCTTGTGCTTCATGGAGAAATGAGAAGCCATCATATAGAAGCTTTCCATCTGCCCAGCACTGATTTTATCTGCTCTCCTGCTCCTTCCCCCCTTCCCTTGCTTCTCTCCTGTTACAAGGGTGAAGCTGGTCCTCCTCCTTCCTGAGGACCCCTTCTCTCTTTCCCTTCTCAACACTTCCTTCAATGGTTGCTATTTCTCCGTCCAAAAATCTCCACCAGTCTTCTGTTCTTAAAATTCATCTTCCTTGCTACCAAATGTTTTGCTTCTGTGCTTCCCTTTTTACTGTTCTTGCCAATGTAGCTTAAGAGAGGTGTGTTCACACATTGCTCCAATGACCTCATCTCCCTTCAATCTTCAACCCTCTCCAAACTGGCGTTTTTTTTTATTCTTCCATCAGGACAGCTCCTGCCAACTACTCCAAATCCTCTGTCCCATCCACGCCTCTCATCTGAGCACTATCCATTAGTCAGCATCTGTCCCAGGATGTCCTGTTGCTAAGATGACCTTGTATCCCCCTTTGCTCAGGAGCATTTTTGTTTGACCTTTGTCCTGGCATAATTATCTATAGCGCAACTTTCATGTTCAACCATGTTTTGGACAACAAATTACAAAGTCAGCTATCTACTGGCAAAGAGTAGGCATCTGTGATTTGCCTGTCCAATCGATTTCTTGTTTCGGTAACGGTACCAATTTTCTTTTGGAGAAACATCCCTGCAGCTCCGTCCTCTGTGTGGTCCAGTTATATAATTGTTCTACCCAGAATCAGATTTGTACAAAGAGAGGTATTTGGTCAAAAGTCAGTCAAGAAGATTTATATCCAACAACGCTGTTGGTGCTTTTTTGGGGGGTGGGGAGAGATTTCCCCCAATAGGATTGGTAAACTGATAGAATCTAAGCCTGAGATGTCTGAACCAACTTTGCCACATATTTGGGGGAAACATGCCTGAGGGGGTGGTAACACATAGAAAACATATGAGAGAGAGAGAGAGAGAGAGAAGGAAGAAGAGGGAAAAGGAGGAGAGGAGGAAGGGGAAGAAGAAGAAGAAGAAGAAGAAGAAGAAGAAGAAGAAGAAGGAGGAGGAGGAGGAGAGGAGGAGGAGGAAGGAGGGGAGGAGGAGGAGGAGGAGGAGGAGGGAGAAGAAAAAGAAGAAGAAAAAGAAGAGAAGGAAGACAGAAGAAGAGGGGAGTCAGAGAGGAAAGAGGAAAGAGATTCCTGATGACAACACTGGGCACCCAGATCTGGTAGCCGGCATTTTTCATACATAAGCAAGACTCTACTTCTTTACTTGGGAGAGTTGGAGAAAGCAGGTTGGGGTCACATAATGCCAAAAGAGTCTGGACTTATTCAAGTCTGGCCAGTCCTATTCCCACTGACCTCAGGTCTCTTACCCCAGCCTTCAAATCTCAGTAATCATCCAGTTTCTTTGGTCAGAACCCTAGGAGTCAAATTCCACATCTACTTCTCTAACCTCAGGATCAAAACCTATGCCTCTGTCATCAAAATGTACGTAGACTCTGTGACTTTCTCTCCATCAGCACCACCCCCAAAAGTCCCAAATACTATCATGTCTCATTTGAACAGCTGAATATCTCCCCACTGTCTTCTTCTCCATAACATTCTCCATGGAAGGGGTCATCTTCTGACACTTAGAATCTTTTCATGGAACACAAGCCCATACTTCACTGGGGAGTTGGAAAGACCATAGAAGGGGCCTAGCAATGTCCCCAAACAAACAAGCATTATTGGAGCAGGCATAATCCCCAAGTTTACCAATGATATGCAAGACAACATTGGCATGTTTCTCAGAACAGGTTTTTTTTTTCTTTTTCATTATTATTTGTTTTATTTTCTTTCAATAAATAGGGTAAGGTCAAACTTTCTTCCTTTACTTGGGATGTTTGAACACTGAAGTTTGCCATCCCCTTCCCATAGACAATTTCTAAGAGTAGTGTTCAGAGTTTAAACTATGATCTTTAGTGATGCTGCCAGGGTACTACATAGAGCCTGTTTTAAAAAAAAGTCTCCCCAGGTCTGTGACCATAGCATCATTTGGTGTTTGAAGTTTTCTATAGAAACTTCCTGGAAGCAAGCACTCACAAAGGAGAGGCACAAACAGCCTCATCATCCTCACTTGAATTGTAACCTCTCTCTCCATCATCTTTTCTTAGAGATCTGTGGATTCAATTAAAACGGGATCTAATAATATCAGTGATACCTAATTGGAAGCTATCCTGACCTGAGGCTTCTGGAAGGGAGTAGAAAGAAAAGTTTTACTAGGGTACATGAAAGAACACTAAAGAGGTGTACAGTGCCATGTTTCTGGAAGGGAACACTAACGATTTTTAAGAGTGTCAAGTCACTCCAATTTATTGATTGCTCTGTTATAATTCCAATCCAAATTTTAATAACTTGTTCCTTGAAACTTGACAAAACAATTCTAAATGTTGTCTGGAAGATCAGAGGAACAGAATAATCAAGTAGAATTTTACAAAACAGAAATATTATGGATATTGGCACAAACAGAGATCAAAATAGATTCTAAAACCACAATAATTAAAATAGAATGGTACTGAATCCAGGCATGAGTAGGTAGAAAAAACATATAGGGATTTAATTCATGGTAGGAGGGGGATTTCAAATCTCTAAGGAAATGATGAGGAGACAATGATAAAATCCCAAGAATAAATTGATTAATCACAACTTCACACGACGTCCCAAAATAAACTTCACGTGGATTAAATACGTTAAAATACATATGCAAAAGAACCAGAAGTAGATACAGGTACCTGTGTATCTACTTTCATGTTGGGAAAATCTTTTAAACGGTATTTTACCATAAAGCAGCATATTGATAGAATTAACCACAAATAAATGAAAGTCTTCTGCCACAAGCAAAACTTAAGAACAAATGACAAACTAAGAACAAAAAATATTTGCAACATATGTAACAAAGAGTTAATGTTCTTAATGCTCTGAAATGTCAGTGTGGACAAAAGACATGATTAGGAAATTCACAAAGGAAGTACTAACGGCAAAAATATGAAAAATGTTTAACTTTGCAAGCTGTCAAAGATGTGCAAACTGAAACAATAGTGAAACACAATTTTTCAGCTATTACACTGACAGTTGAAAAAAAAGAAAAAAGATTGTCTAGAGAGTGGGGAAATGGGCACCCGTAGATTGCTGGAAGGAGTTGCAAATGATACAAGCTTTCCAGAGGGTGACTTGGCCAAATCCTTTAAAATGTGCACAGCCCCTGTACACTGTAATCTCTCATCTAAGAATTTACCCTTAGAAAATAATCATAAATAAACTGCATAAATTTATTTAAAAGATGTTCTCTGGAAGGTTGTTTATAATTGCAAAAAATTAAAAACAAAATAAATGCCTGACAATATGGAACTGGTTAAATAAATTACGGCGCTGTATAATCCACAGCCATAAAAAAATCAAACTGAGAAAAGGTTCACAATATATAGTTAAATGTGCATGGGGTGGGGGCGGGGGGCTGGATGGAGTTGCAAGACAACCTGTACTGCACAGTCTTTTTGTTTTTTTTTTTAATGTATGTATGCAAATGTATGCATAGAAACAGACTTTAAGAGGATAACCACAAAGTTATCAGTGATTATCTCTGGGTGGCAAGAGTATTGGTGATTTTCATTATTTTCCAAATATTCTGCAATAAAAATGTATGACTTTTGTAACAAGCTTCTTAAAAACATTAGCTTTTATTTAAATTCTGCATGGAAGTCAAGTCTCAACAAATGGCCATGAGGAGCCTTTTTGGGAGAAGTTCTTGCAGCCGGAAACTGGGGGAATACTGGGAATAACAGTCCTGTCTGATGTCATTGGGAAAGGAGGGCGTAAGCCAGCTTTCAGGCTCCACTGTCCCGGAATCAAGAGCCCCATCACAGCACCTGCTTCTGAAACTTCCTCTTCGATGACCCTTATGATGCGAAACTCATGTAGACTGAAAATAATAATAATAGTTATTATTATTATGAATTTGATAATATACCCATAGGTGACAATGAACATTTATGAAGCACTCAGTATTTTCCAGACACTGAGCTCATTGCTTTACTGATATTATCTCATTTAATCTCACAACCATCCTGTGGCAAAGGGATTATTGTCTGCAATTTATAGATGAGAGCTGGGACAGGGATGAAATTCACTCACAGTCATGCAGCTGCCCCAGGCTACCAGGGGAAATGACACGTTCTCCTAAGCCCGTGTGTAATTCCCAGAGCCCCTCGCCCATCTCTAGTGATGAGGGGGACCAAGGAGCATTTTTCCAAACCCCATGTCCTCATCCCCACATCACCACCCGGGCCTCCATTTCCTTTGTGATTCAGCCTTGTATTATGTAGCCTGACTCCAGGGTGAAAGATTTGTGGCAATTGCATGATGTACGAGGTGCCGTTTGTAAAAATATTATTTAGTGTAAAACATGATGTTTTTTCTGCTGATTTACAAGTTGGATTTATAAATCTGCACTTCTCACGATCCGAGTTATATATCTTGCCGCTGATTTATAAAACTTGCCTGTAAATCTTCCCCAGCAAAGTTTTGATTCAGAAATCATTATTTTAAGAATTAGATTTAGTTAAAACATTCAACTGCTTTATAGGGGAGGCAATGGATTTACATAACTCCGATTGGGTCCTATAGCAGCTTTACAAGTCGTGCACGGGAATTCCTAAAGAAAATGTTCTGATTTAAGGGCATTTACTTCACACGTTAGCTACAACTGAATGATTTACACAGCCAAAGCCATACAATAATGATCTATTTTATAAAATCCCACTTTTCTTTAACTCTGGGCTGTGATTTATATCCCCTGATTGGGTTTTTTATAATTCAACCTTAGTCACACCCTCCTCCGTCCCAGAGGTGATGGTCGGGAAAAGGCCCAGGAGTCAGGAATGGTCAGAAGTCAGTGACCCTGTCCCCCTTCTTTGTGACCTTTCTCCCTTATGCCAAGGAAACCAAAATAGAGGACCTCGACCCTCTGAGCTAAAGACAGGTAAGCTCAGGGAAAGGTCTATAGGCATGGCCTGGATGGTAATCTGTTGTAAGTTCCCTCTGTCCCTGTGAGCTCAAATTAAAGAGGAGGGTTCATCTCAGGCAGAAGAAATGGGCAATCCAGGGGACTGACAACAGGTATGATGAAAAATTGCTGGACGAATAAATCAATGAACAAATAAACAATTTTTTTTTTAATTTTAAAGCAGAGACCAAAAGGCATTCAACAGATAGCAAAAAAATGGCAGCATACATGAATAAGGAGGGAGGGGAATCTGTGGAGACTTGAAAGAGATGCTTATCCCATCTGAATGGAATAGTCATGGCTTAGCTCCACCTGGTTGTGGAGATATGGGAATGCCTGCCTCGGTCTGGCTTTTCAAGAGAATCATGAAATTCAGATTTTAATTTTGACAAAGAGAGAGAGAGAGAGCACAAGCAGGGGGAGTGACCGGCAGAGGGAGAGGAAGAAGCAGGTTCCCGTGGAGCAGGGAGCCCAATGCAAGGCCTAATCCCAGGATCCGGGGATCATGACCTGAGCCAAAGGCAGACGCTTAACTAACTGAGCCATCCACACCCACGTGTCCAAAATTCAGATTTTTATGTTAAATGCCCTAGTATAAAAAAAATGGATTTTATTCAGGTCTAGTTTATAATAGTAAAATGGGCACAGGTTATGTATAGAAGTCAATGACATCTGACCAAATTATATGCCCAACCAGCAACCTAATCAAGTTAGAGAACATTTCTGTCTCCCCAGAAAGTTCCTTCCTGCCCCTTGAGGTCAATCTCCTCAGCCCCACCACAGCTCCAGTTCAACACTGGTTTGCTTTCTATCCCCACAGATAAGTGTTGCCTATTTTGGAATTTAAAATAAATGGAAACATACAGAATCTTTTTTTTCCTGCCTAACCTCTTCCACTCAACATAATGTCAGTGAAATCCATCTGTGCTCTTGTGAGTAGTAATACTCACAAAATACTCACAAAAATAAAAAAATAATTTTATTTGTTTCTTTTTATGACTGAATAGTATTCCTTTGTATACGTGTGTCATAATTATTTATCCATTCTCTTTTGGATTCTCTCCAGATCCAAGGTATTACAAATAAACCTGCTATGAACATTTCTGGACAAGTCTTTTGAGGAACATGTATTTTCATTTCTCTTGGGTAAAAAACTAGGAATGGAATTGCTGATTTGGCAGGAGTGTGCTTAATTTTGAAAGAAGCTGCCAAACAGTCTTCAAAAATGATTGCACCATTTATATTTCTCATTCCATTCCACTGGCCCAGTAATATAGGAGAGTTCCAGCTGTTCGACACTCTTACCAACGCTTGTTACTATTAGTCTTTTTAATTTTAGTCATTAGCCATGTTACTTATAATTTTAGTCATTTCAAGATCCTCTTGGGAGTGGCATCTCCTATTAATTTTCATTTTCCTAATAACGAACAGTGTCTAGCAACATTCCATATACTCACTGGCCATCTGTATATCTTCTTTTGTGAGCTGTTTGTTCAAACATTTTTTCTCTTATTTATTGGTTGTTTGCTTTCCTCTTACTGAGTTGAAAGAGAGGTTTATATAATCTGGATACAAGTCTTTCTCAGATATATGTGCTGCAAATAATATTTCCCAGTCTGTGGCTTGATATTTCCTTTCCTTGTCAATGTCTTTTAAAAGCAAATAATTTTAATTTCAATGAAGTACAATCTGTCATCTTTCTTTAACTAAGGCATTCTGTACCCTAAGAAATATTTATCTGCCTCTAAGTGGCAAATTGTTCTCCTATGTTGTCTTCTATAAGTTTTATAGTTTTAAGCTTCATGCTCAAACCTATGACCCATTTCAATATATTTCTTGAGAACAAAGTGTGGAAAGAATTGTGTTCCATACAAATACCTAGTTTCTGTAGCATCTCAGAAATCTGCTAGTGTACATCCTCCAAGACCGTTCCTTTAAAAAATTGTTTTACGCCTCAATGAAGTAGGGACAGATGGAATATATATCAGTAGCACAAAGACCATATAAAAAAGACCCACAGCTGATCTCATTCTCAATGGGGGGAAATTGAGTGTTTCCTCTTTGGTCAGGAACAGGACAGGGACGTACACAAAAGACCCCAAATAGCCAAAGCAATTCTGAAAAAGAAAAGAAAAGCTAGAGGCACCAATATTCTGGACTTCAAGCTCTATTGCAAAGCTGTAGTCATCAAGAGATTATGATACTGGTACAAAACAGACACATAGATCAATGCAACAGCATAGAAAAGCCAGAAATGGACCCACAGCTCTATGGTCAACTAATCTTTGACAGCATAGGAAAGAATATCCAATGGAAAAAGTCTCTTCAACAAAATGTCAACAAAACTAAAAGGTAGCCTACAGAATGGGAGAGGATATTCACTAATGGCATATCTGATAAAGGGTTAGTATCCAAAATCTATAAGGAACTTATCAAACTCAACATCCCAAAGACAAATAACCCAGTTAAGAAATGGGCAGAAGACATGAATAAGGATTTTCCCAAAGAAGACATCCAGCTGGCTAACAGACACATGAAAACATGCCCAACAGCCTCATGATCAGGGAAAACAAATCAAAACAAAGATGAGATCACACCTGTCTGACTGGCTAAAATTAACAACACAGGAAATAATAGATGTTGGTAAGGATGTGGAGAAAGGGGAACACTCTTACACAGTTATTGAGAATGCAAACTGGTACAGTCACTCTGAAAAACAGTATGGAGGTTCCTCAAAAAGTTAAAAATAGAACTACTCCATGACCCAGCAATTGTACTATGTGGTATTTACCCAAACGATACAAAAGACACAGATTTAAAGGGACACATGCACCCCAAAGTTTATAACAGCATTATCAACAATAACCAAACTATGAAAAGAGCCCAAATGTCCTTCAACTAATGAATGGATAAAGATGTGATATATATATATATTTATAAATATATATAATGTGATATATATACACACATATATAAAACTCAGCAATCAAAAAGAATAAAATCTTGCCATTTTCATTGACATGGATGGAGCTAGAGTGTATTATGCTAAGTGAAATAAATCAGTGAAAGACAAATTCCATATGATTTCACACATAATGTGAAATTTTAAGAAAAAAATGAATATAGGGAATGGGGAAAAAGAGAGAGTGGGAGAGAGAGAGAGAGAGAAGGAACGAAGCAAACCATAAGAGACTTTTAACCATAGGAAACAGAGGGTTGATGGAGGGAGGTGAGTGGGGGATGGGCTAAATGGGTGTTGCATAGTAAGGTGGGCACTTGTTATGATGAGTACTGGGTGTTATATATAAGTGATGAATCACTAAATTCTACTCCTGAAACCAATATATTACACTATATGTTAACTAACTAGAATTCAAATAAAAATTTGAAATACAAAAATAAAAATAAAAACGGTTTTACTATTCTAGATCCTTTGCCTTTCCAGACAAATTTTAGGATCATTTGTTAATTCAAACAAAAGAAGCCTGCTGAGATTTTGATTGGAATTTTAATGAATCTATAGATCAATTTGGAGAAATAGACATTTTAACACTACCTAATCTTCCAATCCATTAACAGGATGTATCTTTTCATTAATTTAGATTTCCCTTAAGTTCTTTCAATAATGTTTTATGGTTTTTAATGTAGAACTCTTAAATGGCTCTCATTAAATTCATATTTTATATGTAATTTATTTTCTAAATATTTATTATATACAAATACAACTAATTTTGCATAATCATCTTGTATTCTGCAACCTTGCTAAATAAGTCTTGGATCTAGCAGGTTTTTATAAATTCCTTAGGATTTCCTATGCAACCAACCATGTCATTTTTTAATAATTTTTTTATTTCTCCTTTTTAAATATTTAAGTATTTTATTTTGTTTTCTTGCCTTATTGCTCTGGCTAGGACATCCAGTATATGCTGAAGAGAAATGATGAGATTGCCTTGTTCCCAATTTGCAGTGAAAACATGTGGTCTGTAACCATTAAGAATGACAGTTGTTCTATAATTTTTAAAGATTCCCAACATTAGGTTGAAAAAGTTTTCTTCTATTTGTGACTTGCTGAGAGTTGTTATGGGTTTTATATTCCATCAAGTTCTTTTTCTCATTGGAAATAATTATGTGATTTTTCTACTTCGTACTATAATATGTTACTACTTTTATTATTTTCTTAATGTTGGAATATTTTTGCAATCCTGCAGTATACCTGTTACACAGTGTTGAATTCAGTTCACTAATATTTTGTTGAGGATTTTGATTTTGTATGTTCAGGAGACATATTGGTCTATAATTTCCTTTCCTTCTAGTGACATTGTCAGCTTTTGATACCAGGGATAGGTTGGTCTCATAAAGCATGTAGGAAAATAGTCCCTCCTATATTCTTGGAAAATGTTTGTGTAGTACTATAATTATTGCTTTTGTAAATGTTTGATAGAATTTAATAGCAAATCACTGTGACCTGGAGTTTTCTTTGTTGGGAGGTTTCTTTATAATAAATTCAATTTTTTAAATGTGTATAGGATTATTCAATTTTTTAATTTCCTCTTCATTAAATTTTATAAGATTTTGTTTTTTAAGGTATTTGTCCATTTCACATAAGCTCTTAACTATGTTGGCATTAAATTCTTCATAATATTTTTATTATTCATCATCATTATTATTATTTAGTATTATTATCCTTTAAGGTATGCATTTTTTATTATTTTGGATATGTATCAATATTCCATAGGATAGGTATTAATAGCCCCATTTGTATTTCTTTTTTTAATTATTTTTAAAAGATTTTATTTATTTGACAGAGAGAGAGAGAAAGTGATCACAAGTAGGCAGAAGCAGGCAGAGAGAGAGGAAACAGGCTTCCTGCAGCAGGGAGCCTGATGTGGGGCTTGATCACCAGACCCTGGGATTATGACCTGAGCCAAAGGCAGAGGCTTAACCCACTGAGCCACCCAGGGGTCCCAACCCTATTTGTATTTCTGATCTTGGTACTTTGGCTTCTTTCTTTCTTCAACAATTACTCCTGGTAAATTTTATCTATTTTATTAACCTTTTCAAAGAACCAACTTTTGGCTTTGTCAGTTTTCTCAATGTGTTTATTTCCTGTTCGTTTATGTCTGGTTTTATATTTATTAATTCTTTTCTTCTACTGCATTGGGCTTATTTCACTTTCCTTTTCTATATTTCTAAAATGGAAACAAATAATTTATGTTAAGCCTTTTTTGTTTCTGATATAGACACTTAAAGGTATAAATTTTGTTCTAAGTATTGCTTTAGCTGTATCTTACGAAATTTTTAAGTGTTGTATTTTCATCCTCATTACAGTCAAAATATTTTTATTGATATGAATTATCAATATGCATTATTTAGAAAATTGTTAATTTATTTCAAAATACTTGGAGATTTTTGGGTTGCCTGGGTGGCTCAGTGGGTTAAGCCTCTGCCTTTTGCTCAGGTCATGATCTCAGGGTCCTGGGATTGAGCCCCGCATTGGGTTCTCTGCTCAGCGGGGAGCCTGCTTCCCCTTCTCTCTCTGCCTGCCTCTCTGCCTACTTGTGATCTCTGTCTCTCTCTGTCAAATAAATAAATAAAAATCTTTTAAAAATGTATTTGGAGATTTTTCTGCATATTATGTTTTTATTGATTTCTAATTTAATCCCATGATTTTTCAGAAAGTGACTCTAAGACTGCACTATTTTAAAATTTTGTTGACTCTTATTTTATGACTTAGAATATGGACTATCTTAGTGACTATTCTATGTGTATTTGAAAAAGCTATGTATTCTGCAAGTGCTTTGGTATATTTCTATAAATGTCAATTATATGAAGTTTGCTGATATTGTTGTTTAGATCTTCTATATCTTTATCAACAATCTGTTTATTTCTGTCAATTACTGAGAAAGGAATGTCAAATTTCCCTATGATTGTGAATTTGTCTATTGCCTCCTTTATTTCTGTCCATTATTTTCTTTATGAATTTTGTTGCCTATGATTTAGGGCATAATACCTAAGATTATCCTATCTTCCTAGTAAATTATTCCTTTAATTATTATATAATGTTTTTCTTTATCTCTTATAATATTCCTTGTCTTGAAAGCTAACTGTCTGGTACACACAAAACTATGCCAGCTTTCTTATGTTTATTGTTTTCATGGCATGTTTTTTTCCATCTTCAATCTATCTTGTTCTTTATATTTAAGATGTATCTATACTGAAAGCATATAATTGATTCTTGCTTTTTTTTGTCCAGTCAAATTCTCTGTCTTTTAACTAAGGTGCTTAATACATTCACACTTGATGTAATTATTTTCCATTTGAGGGTTAAGTCTTCCATATTACCATTTGATTTCCATTTATCTAGTCCTTTCTCTCTCTCTCTCTCTCTCTCTCTCTCGTTGCTCATGTCTTGCATTCTTTTAGTCTTACTACATTAGGACTCCTACATTAGGATTTTATTTTCTCTATTGGCTTTTCAGTTAGACCTTTTATTTTTTGGTGGTTGTCATAGAGCTGATAAGATTCATCTATAAATTATCGGTATTTATTTAAAGTCAACATTATAACTCTTTGTATTTCACGCCTCACATCTGACACTTAACACTTCTTATAAGAAAATAACCTCACAATAGTATAACCTCATCTACTTATGCATATCCTTTCCGCAATTGTCTTTTATTTCCCCATATATGTTAAATGCAACTCTATAATGTTATTATTTTTGTTTTAAGCAATCAATTTTATTTTAAGTAAATGTAAATTATAGAAAGAACAAAAAATATAGACTTTATTTTGCAGACTAATTTCCAACTCTGGTGCCATTTATTCTTTACATGCAGATTTAAATTTCCATTTTGTAACATCCCCTTCAGCTTGAATAACATTTTAAAGCATTTTGTGCAGTATAGATACTCTTTCTTATTTTCCTTCAACTTAGTTTGGTTTTATGAATGCATTTATTTTAGAGGTGGCCCATGACAAAATTAATTCAACAATTTTTTTTAAATACCCACACCATACCAGATCCAAAGTTGGAACTGAAAATATCAAGATGAAAAAGGTTTTCAAAGGCAGTTTAGGTATTCTAATGATAAATTTTTAAAACTTTCATTTTTTAGAAAATATCTTTATTTCATCCTCATTTGGGAGGTAATTTTTTAAGGAAATAAAATCTCAGTTGACAGAATATTTTTTTCTTTTCCATTTTAAAAATGTAATTCAATTGTTGCTTAGCCTCTGTTAGTTCAGATGTGAAGTCAGCAGTCAGTTCCTCTTCTTATTTTTCCCCTGTATACAATGCATATTTTTTTATCTGGCTGATTTCAATATTTTCTCAGCTTTGGTTTTAGGCAATTTGACTCTGATGGCTTTATATTCATCTTTCTTAGTGGTGGCTAAACTTTTCTAACTTAAGTCATTATATTTTATCCAATTTGCTAAGATTTAGTCATTATTTCCCAAAATTTTGGTCTACCCATTATCATTGTTTTCTCAATTGGGGACTGCAATTCTATGTTGGCAAGATTAGTAGTATTCTTTTTTTTTTTTTTTTGGTCTCAATATTCCTTCACATTATTTGAAAATTCCAGGAACTCCAAAGAAGTGGAATCATACCTATTGATATTTACTATATTAGAAATTGTAGCTGAGAACTTCTTAAATTTATTGACCTACTAACCCATTTATTAACTTATAAAGAAGGAAGAAGAGGAAGAGGAGGGGAAGGAAGACCCATACTTAGAAAAACTTTTAATGAGAAGAATGGCATAATTTAGTATTTTTACAGAGTAGTTTTCTGGCTTAATAAAATTTGTTAATTTAATAAAATTACTTAATAAATAAAACCGGTAGGGCCTCATATCTGACTCTGCATCAGTCTGTTATGATACAACACATCATGTGGCCTCTGGACAACACCACTGTGTATTCAAAAATGAATGGAAGTAGAAAGGTCAAGTAACCACACAAGACTGCTCTTGTACCATCATTATTCAGACCTAGTCTCTCTGTTTTGATTTCAGTCCTTAACAGTTGCTCTTTGATAAGCACTAGGCAATCTCCATGCATGGGCAGCTTGGCCTTTGGCCATGAACTTAGGTGGCACCCCCATACACATACACAGTTCCCTTTCTCTGATGTTCCCCTGCGCAAACTCCAGGTACCTGAGGTGACGCAAACTCTGACTGGTGTCTCCTTAGCTTAGCAGACCTACTATGCTCTATTTGGATATCAGCTTGTTGTGTATGTTTGTAACTTCTCCACAGGGACAGTGCTAAATAACTCTTGAATCTCCCTTCTTTCAGAAATCACTGTTCCATGCTATCTATGTTCTATTGTTTGAAAATCATTGTCATATCTTGTGTCTAGTTTTATAATTTTTTGTGGCAAAAGAGCGAGTCTGGTTCCAGTTACTTCATCACAGTTAGAAGTGGAAGTCTTCCATAATTTTAATATTGCCCATAAAACTTGAAAAACGTGTAAGCACATCTATGATCGTATATAGCTCATGGGTCACCTGTTTGAGAGTCCTGGTCTATATTCTTGCCTTCCAAAATGTGGTCATTAGAGGAGCAACATCAACCTCACCTGGGAGCTTTTCAGAAATGAAGACGCTCAGGGCCCAGCCCAGACATGCAGATTCAGAAAGTGCACTTTAACAAGATCCAAAGGTGATTTTATGGAATCACCTGAAATACTTGCTAAGATATATTCCCAAGCACCATTCTGACCCACTGAATCAAAATGGCTAAGATAGTGATACTTATCACCAGGAAAGCTTGGGGAATAGTGAGCTATTCCATAAACCTGTGAAGTTCATTGGACCCATGTGTTTGCTTCCATTATGTGAGCTGCCCTGTGGTACCACCTTGATTTGACTCCAACTAGACACTAATTCAAAGTATATAACCCACATAGATAATTACATGGGTAATCTCATTTTCCAAGGAACTACCAGGCCATACTTTTTAAATGCCTTTACATACCTACTCAGGTGGCCAGCTATCTCCTTTCACACGTGACAACTCTGGTTTTCAAACCTTCGCTTCAAACTTGCCTCTTCTAGAGAGCTCTCTGAAACCAACCTCTGAAGCCTTCAATAAAAATAATGAGAATGTTCATACAGCTTTAGGTCAGGTTATAGGGTGATGTACTTTGTGTGGACTCAGAGAAGTATATTATAGTGCTTTATGTTCATCACTTACCAATTTCTCTCCACTACATTTAGAGGAACCACAACTCTCATTTGTTTAGTCTGATCTTAGCACAATTACAGTCTTGGCACCTAACGTATGCCTCGTTCATGCTGTTAACTCAACCCATGATTATACTGTTACCCATCTGCAAACATCACTTAAAACAAGTCTGGGGCATTTTTGCCTTCGTCACTCATATCATCTGTCCGCTCACCCTTGGGTTCAGCTGGGTAGGCTAGGTCCCGCTGGGTCTCACCAATCATCATATCAGGCATCATATCCTATATCATATAATGTTCAGAACATTGCCGGGTCATAGGGAGGTGAGCAGGGGAGCCAGCTGTCTCTGGGGTGACCATCCAGCTGCCTGCATATGGGATGAGTAATCTCAAATAGCAGAAACAGAAGTGATGGGGGCAGAAGCATGTCCACATGACATAGGATATCATCTTCGGGGGCTCCATGCCTCCTTTGCCAAGGTCAGGCGTGTGCAGATGATATGGGAGAGCAGCTGACTCCTGTTCATCGAGCAGTGGGAATGGGAGCTGAATCCCCTCTCTGTGACCTTAGGAAGCTTATTTCACCTTGCCAACTCTGCTTTCCTCATCCTCATTTGGAAACTTGATGTGTCTACATTCAATCATGATTTCTTACACTGGAGGTCTAAGACAGCAGCACACCCAGTTGTTTCATGGCTGCTGTGTAGACTTACTTTGGAGCAGAACTGGGTTTTGGGTATTAAGAGCCTAAACATGTGCATAATGATTTCACTCCACTTTTAGTGATATTGTGAAGTATTTGCATTCAGGGGTATTATTTGAAACTTTACATATAACAATGACAACATAAAATTAAACTGAATCCAACTATGGGTGATTGCCCAAATTATGACCTATCCGTGTGATGGGATGTTATACAGCCATTTGAACTTTTCTAAAGGAAAAATAGTAGCTTTGGAAAATGTTCACAATGTAAAGCACCCAAATAAAAACACTAAATAACTTTGTTGCATGTGTAAAATATATAAGGATATATTCTGGATGACAATGATGATTATAAGTGATTTTAAGATTGTTTTCTCTACGTTCTATATGTTTCAAATGTTGTCAGTCAGCAGAAAAGGAAAAAAAAAAAAGTCTTATTTCAAAAAAAGGCCTGGATTGGAATCTGAAGGTCTGGGTTTGAGTCCTGGTTTCAAAATAGGCTGTGTGACCCTGAGTAAGAAAAGTTTGCAAAGTGGGGGAAACTTGCCTCCCCTTCCTTATCGGATGGGTGAGTAGCTAAAATAAGATGATATGCAGGAAATAGCTATATGGGAGAAAAATGGCAAATAGAAGGGCCATTGCTTCTGTGATTTAGATGAGGAAACAAGAAGCTCTTCTTACAAGAAATGCTGGTGGTAAGATTTTAAGTTGCTGTTATCCTCTCCAATCCAACTTTAAAATGGGCAAAGAAGAAAGAGAGGGGGGGGAGGAAGGAGGGGAGGGAGGGAGGGAGGAAGAGAGGAAGCAGGGAGGGAGGAAGGGAGGAGATGAGGGAGTGAAGGAAAGAAAAAAAAAACTCGTGCTGGTCTTTTTGCCTCGTAACAGAAGTGCCTCTGGGTGCCTAAGACGTGCACTACAGCCAATAACTGTGTTCCCGTACTATACTGAAAGAGCCCTCCTCTCACACATAAAACAATTACCCCAGCCAGCCCCCTGCTCTAACCAAAGGTTAGATGGAGCCTCTGTCCAAAGCCTCATGCTTCAAGATACCTGCAGCCGCGAGGGTGTATTTCCTACCTTCAACCAAGGGACAGGGGCCATCCCCCCTCCTGGGACCCCCAAGAGGATATCAGCATTCATTGCAAGTGGTGTGACACCCAAGACACCCACTTTTAAAGGTGTTTGCAATATTTTACTTAACTGCAAAATGTGAATGCCCTAAGATGCAACAATCCTGCTTTGCTGCAGGGACTCTGGGGAGATATTTGCACATGTGCGTGAGATGGCTATGCATTCTTTTTCGGTACTGCACCACACAGTCTGGACGTGCTAAAATAATACTCAGACACTACTGCTCTTGCAGTTGAGCTGAAATGGAGTGAATGAGTATGTACTGACAGGAAAAATCTCCAAGAGTTTTTTTTCTTTTTTCTTTTTTTAAGATTACCCAACTGACAATCAGAGTGCAGACCATGAAACCATCTATATAAAGATAACTTGAAACGTCACATTTCTAATTTCTGTGGGTATATAAAGACATAGGAAGTCTGGAATGCTTCAGACAAAATTTACAATAGTGGTTAGATCTGGGGCTAGACGGGATGCCTAAAGAAAAAAGGTACTTTTCCTATATTTAAGTTGGTTTTTCAGAAACAATATGTTCATCTTTTACCCGTACAATTAAAAAGTAACTTGAAAGTAAAATTAAAAGAGCTGATAAAAATAATCACAGGTAGTTGTTCATTGAACAAATAAATATATCATGGACAATTGAAGCCAGGCTTTTTATTGTTGGAGAATAGAGTTATGAAATTTGAAAGGGAAGGTGGAGATATACTAGTGTTTGATTGGAATTGAAGGTATAAGTATGAACTCATGGTTTAAAAAAAAGAACAGAGTGGGGAAAGGAGGGAGGAGAGAAAGGGAGAGAAAGAAAAGGAGAGAGATGTCATACATGTACATACAGAGGGCCTAGAAGCAATGACACCCCAGTGGCAATGAGCACACCTAGAACCCAGATCTTGGTTTCTATATGCCACTCTTCTCTAAAGGTAAGCAGGGCACCTTAAAGAAAGGCTGATTCCAGGTCTGGGACAGGGAAACTATAAGATGAGCCCTAGAACATCTTCTTGTGCCAAAAAGGAAGGAAATGTTCAGAGAATTATGGGGACACATCAAAAGGACAAAGAAGCCAGTTTGAAAGGACATCCGTTGGTCACATGTGGGACCATTCTAGCATCAAAATGCTAACCATAACACGTTATGGGAACCATAACACGTTGGAAGCAACAAAAATCCACGAGTTACATTGATATAAAATAATAAGTGGGAAAGTGGGGCTAGCTCTTCCTTAGAGTAGAAAGACAATTAGTTAATGTAGAAAGAATAACAGAATCAGGAAAAGTACCTTCCGCCAACCTTGATCATGATAATAACTGAAGCAACCAAGAGTCATCAGTGGATGCCAAAACCCGTGGATGAACATCTGAGGGGTAACTGGATATTTACACAGTCTCAAAGTATCCCCCCATAAACGACGTAATAATCACAAAGTCAAGAGTGTAGCTTAAGTATGGGGAGGCCCAGCAACACCGCTATAAGTGAGCAGCCCAAGTTAGCGTGGCCCACACAGAGGAAACCCACATCACAGATGGCCATTAGGACCTACTGAGAAGAGCAAAGCCCTTGCGGCGGTATTTCTGCTCATCATGCATTACCTGGAGCTAACCCTAACAAAACACCAGACAAACCCAAACTGAGGACATTCCGCAAAGTAACCAGCCTGCGGTCCTCAAATGAGTCAGTGGCATGAACACAGAGGAAGCCTGAGGCATGGCTTCCCCTTTAACGGGGGCTGGACACATGTGAGAACTAAGAACAGCGAGTGCTCTGGAGTTTTCTTTCTCTGTAAAGGACATTATTCAGATAATTGGCCAAATCAGAGTAAAACCTGTGGATTAGATAACAGCACTGTATGGATTTCAATTTCCTGACTTTTGTTTATTTTCAGATTCCTGTGGTCATCCAAGTGAACGTTCTTGCTTTTAGAACATCCGTGCTGAAGCATTAGGCGGGGGCAAAAGAGCATCATGTCTGCGATCCATTCTCAAATGGTTCAGAGAAGTTAGAATGCATGTGCGGACACGTGATTACAGTGTGGGAGAGAGAGACAGGAAAGAGAGGGAGAGGGGGAAAAAGAGAAGAGGATGAATCTGGGAAAACGGGAACAGTTGGGGCATCAGACGAAGGGAATATGAGAATTCCTGCAACTCTTCTGTAAGCCTGAAATTACAAACTTAAAAGGAAATTTAAAAAGGGAAAAAGAGTTAGACAAAATACCTGGCAGGAGATGACCCAGGTCTCTAACCCAGAGTCAGGATCAAAAGCTCACTCGGCCCACCCTGCAGGGAAGCTGAATAAACAGAATGCATGAGAATTGGGGTCCAAATCCGGCCAAGGGAGAGGTGACAAAGAGGAAGGCCTCTCAAAGCCTCAGTTTCGAAACTAGGACTATTCATCCTGAGTCGTGCGGACCTTGGGGCGACAGAGTGACAAGGGCCATGAGCAGGTGATGCTGAGCCGGGTCCCCTGAACATGTTCTGTGCATATGAGCCATGCTCAGCCCCCGCTCTCAGCCCCCCATCCATCACTGAGATACGATGGAGGTGAAGCCCCCCGGAATGCCTAAGAAACAAAGAAAGGCGCGATGGAAGTCACTAATCTCTGCCAGAGAAGGCCAGTCAGTGTCCTCCTTGATCGTAGAGAGCCTTTTCCTGTGTAAAGTTAAAATGTATAAACCATCCATGTGCTTCGGATATCTGAAAAATGCTTTGTCCCCACCGGAGGATGTGGGGAAAGAGGTCACTTATTTAAAGGAACAGGCTATCCTGATCAATGCCTGAACTCCACGGGCCTCTCCAGGGCCTTCAGATCGAACTGGGGGAAAGAGAGAAGTGAAATCAGGACAAGCCCAGGCTGCTGCAGCCACTGGCACTAGGGGGCAGGCCAGCGGGTTCACTCACCTGCAGTGGCCAGCTGAGCAGGGACCCGGGCACAGACAGCAGGAGCGCGAACTTCACACACAGAAACACGCACTCACAACTGGTGTGCACGCCTGTGCCCATGTGCACGTGTGCGTGTACAGGGAAACTTGATGCATAGAAATAGAAGGAATACAGAAAATTAAAGTACATTTAAATTCTCCGGCAGTTTAACTCTCTTTCCACGGCAGGGAAGTTGTCAGTGTTTGCAGAACCCCGAAAACGCCTCTGCAGAGCACCGCTGTCCTCAGCACAGAGTCTGAACATCCACGGGGTGGGATAGAGGGAGAACCCAGAGATGGGGTCAGGCAGCCTGCTGCCTCTTGCTCTGGCTTTGCGACTCCGGCCAGGGACTTAAACTCCTGAGGGCCAGCATCCTCCTGGGTAAAATAAAGACAGTCATAAAAAGAGTAGCACCCACATCCATGTGCCATATGCAAATCACGGGTAACTTGCAACCTCCCAGAGGATGTCCCATGGTCCGTTGTAGCAGTGATGGTGATTATCATGACCATCTGCTTCCCAGGCATGAGTGCCTAGAAAGCATTCTCCCTGGAGCCTGCTTCCTTTGGTCTCAGAGAGGAGAGTGAGCCATGACCGATGAGAGAGTTCCCGTGCTGCTCACACCGGACGCCCGGCACATGCTTGCCGGGGAACGCATGGGCGAGCCTGCCACAGTTTTGGGAAATCTTCAAGGCACTGGAGGAAATTCTTCTAAGTTTTCTTAAAAAGAGTTTTTCAAATGGATCGACGAGTGTGGATTTCCTCCCGTACCTGCAGCATTGCATTACCCTTGAGTCTAAATCATCTTTTCCGTTTTCCTTGCAAAAATCTTCCCTGACAGCCAACAGAACATATTCTTCTTCTAATTGTTGATTTCCCTTTCACAAACGCTGGTGGATCTCCCCATCTCTAATCCTTTACCGCTCATTCATTAGCTATCAAGTGTGGCTTTTTGGAACAATTATATTGTGCCCCACTGTCAGCTCTCTCTGTGCAGGTAGAGGATACAACCTGACTCCTTACACAGGATGTAAATTACTGCTGGCACACCAGCACCTGAAGAATGATTACACCCAGCGCTCAGTTAAATAATGGATGCTTAGCACGGTGCATTGTAATAAGCAAAAGATATGAAATATCTACTATTCTAAGTGGAATATGCTAAGTATTTTTTTTAATAATAAAACCATTTTGGGGAAGACAGGCTATTGAATCATGGTCTCTGGAAGAGACACCCCATGCGTCAGCTCTTCTGCAGAATCTGGTGAGCACTGTCACCTCATCTGTGAAATGGGAACATTAATTACACCCTTCCTGATGCAGAGGTGTTACAGGTGAAGGCTTAGCCCCAAGCCTGGCACATAGTAGATGCTCAGTAAATGGTGTAGCTGTTGTAGTCTGAGGAGGGGGCTGGCCTGTAGGAGGACCAACTGGGGCACCCATTACCTGGGCTGCACTGTGTTCAGCGTCTGACCACTGGGAGAGGCCGACACCTTCCCTTCCACTAGCCAGTTGAAAGCAGGATCTGCTTTGCCACCAAATAGAGTGGAAGGGGGAGGCAGGCAATGGGGAGCCCTGCTATAGCTCCCTGTAGACATGTACTGAGCTGACAGCAAGGGACACAACCAGAAGGTGGCTGATGTAGAAGGCTTCAGGATGCGCTGCTCCAGGCCAGACCAGACAGCGAGTGCTTTGGACACGTTTTCTCCCTCATTCCCCTCCTAGGACCATGGAGTGGGGTTAAGCGCATGGACTCCAGGGATGTACAGCCTGGGTTTAAGTCCTGCACAGTCTTTTCCTTAGCTCTTGACCTGGAGAGTTACCACCTTTATATTGCAGCTTTATAAACTAGCAATAAGCCAGTTACCAGTTTGTGGAGTTGCCCGGGATGAAGGAGAGAAGTACCAGCAGCCAGCTTAGCTGCAGTCATGCTTCAACACGTTCTAGCCCCCTTACTGTTAAGTCCATTTTACAGAAAATCAAGCTGAGACTCAGAGATTCAATGATTCTCTTGGAAGCAAGAGAAGCGGTCCTTCTGCTGTCAGAACTGCTGCTCATTCTGCCCTCTCCTCCCTGGGATACGATGGCCGGGCCCTCTGCCCCCTCTCTAGGGGGCACCCCCCCTTGGCCCTCTAGACTAGCTGGTGTTCCCCATGTTGAGAGAAAGTCCTTCCTGCTCTCATTCCCGCTGGGCAGGTGAGGGGGGGCTGACCCAGAGGCAGAGCTGAGCACAGCTGGCTTCGCAGACTCTAGAAACTTCTGGAGCCATCCCCCTACCATCCGCTCCCCGCCCCTCCCCCCAGTGCAGCGCTGATGCTGGGACACATCTCCATCCACACAGCTTCTTGCCAGCACTGCGTTCAGAACATGCCCTGGACAAAGCCCACCATGGTCCTCAGAGGAGGCTGGAGCGCTGTGGGTTCCTCCAGGGCTTGAGGCTGGTGACTCTCCTTCTGTCCTCCGAAACACCCGGGGACACTGGCTGCATAGTAGGGGGCTGAGGTGCTGGGAAACCTGCAGAGGTTTCTGACGCCTCCAGGAATCAGTGTCTGTACGAGCTTCCTGAGACTGCTGCAACAAGTTGCCAGAAACTCGGTGCCTTAAAACAAGAGAAATCTATTCTTCCACAATGCTGGAAACCAGAAGGAGGAAGTCAAGGTGTTGGCAAGGTCATGCGTTTTTGAGTCGCTCTAGGGGAGGATTTGCGTCTTACCCCTTCTGGCTTCTGTTGGCAGTTGGCTGCTGGCTTTCCAGGGCCAAGCACTACCTCTGGTTTCACATTGTTGCCTCCTCTCTGTGCCTCCTCAATGGACAATTGTCATTGGAGTTAGAGCCCATTGGATAACCCAGGAGGGAGGGGGTCCTCTATATCTCAAGACCCTCAACATACTTACATGTTGGAAGACGCTTTTTGCCAAATAAAGTCACATTTACATGGGCCAGGGGTCGGAATGCGGACATAGCATCTTGGGGGACCACTGTTCAGCACACTGTAGTGTCTTCATCTCCAAAGCAGGAGCAAAAATTGTATGAGCCTCACAGCGTTGTAGTGGGGATTCAACAAGAGAACGTGACTCAGACAAGCGGTTACAGCACTAACTGTATTTACTATAGTCTCCCCCCACACAGCAAAACCTGTAGGTAAAAACAGCCAATGCATCTTGACAGATCCCTAATGCTCTTTATTTTTTTTAATTTTTTCCTTTTTTTTTTCAAGATTTTATTTATTAATTTGACAGACAGAGATCACAAGTAGGCAGAGAGGCAGGCGGTGGAGAGGGGAAGGAAGCAGGCTCCCCACTGAGCAGAGAGCCCAATGCAGGACTCCATCCCAGGACCCTGAGATCATGACCTGAGCCAAAGGCAGAGGCCCAAGCCACTGAGCCGCCCAGGCGCCCCCGCAGGGCACTTTAAATATTTACTGGTTTAGTTGAACAGAAGCAACACTTAAGGGCCATTTGCGAACTCGGGGTAAGGACGTCGGGGTCCCCCGACAGGTCCCAGCCTGAGGTGTTCCCAAGGGCAGGGAAAGACCCGTCCACTAGAAGGTCTCTGCTGTCATTCCTGGGCTGCCTCCCTCAGACCGGCAACATACTCGGGTGGGATTTAACAGCTGAGGTTTACAAAACACACTTTCAGAGGGCAACCTGGGAGAGCACTGGCCCTTCCAATGCACGTCCCTCAGCCCCCATCAGGGACGCGTCCTGCAGAAACAAGGACAGGCCCTTGCAGAGATAGGTGTCCGAGGATGTTTGCTGCGATGCTGCTGGTAATTGTGGGCGGGGGTGGGGTGGGGAGGGCGGGAAGGGAAGAGAGAGCCAGTGAGAGAGCAGGCAGGGAGAAAGGGAGGAGAGGGATAAAAATCAGGAAACTGCCTGCCCAAAGGAATGGCTGAATGCCCACAGACACCCCCAAATTCTGAGCTTCTCTGCAAGGGTAAGGGCGTGAGGTTCTGAGAAAGCAAATCATCAGCCCAGGTCACACTCTTCCACAAAAGGAGGGTCTGAGCAAGGGTCTTCATGCTCACACAAGCATAGGGTGTCGAGGCCCTCCTAGATCCACAGGTGTGTGCAAGGGCTTGGCTGTCAGCAGCTGCCCCCGCAGGGAAGAGATGGGCATGAAGAAGGGGTTTTAACTTTCTATTTCTGTCAGGTGTTGCTATTTCCCGGCGAGGATGGCAAGAGAGTTTACCAGCATCATCACAAAATTAAGTAAATTTCCTTACCCGGATTTGCAGGCAATTCATCTGTTCAGCTGCACAGGGCCTGGAGGCTTGGGGGACAGCTGGAGGCGACTGAAGCAGAGAGAGACCCTGCCCTTCTCCGAAAGCCACTCCCAAACCCCCAATCTGCAGCACAAGGGGGCTCAGGAGAGGACTTCCTCGATAATCCTGCTCTAAGGGTTTGGGAATTTTGCCTGGCAGGTCCCAGACAGCTGGTAGATCTTGGCTGGGAGACTGAGTCAACCGCCAGGAGACTGGTGAGGCCAAAGATAGGGCTGTGAGGTCCTGCCTGTCTGGGGGGTGTGCTTGGCACCAGGGCCCAGTGCTCAAGGATGCGCAGCCCTCGGGCCAGGACACAGGGAGACCTGAGGAGGAGGCAAAGTGAATCACCTCGAAGCTATGCCAACAGGTGCAGTGAAACCCTGATATGCTGGGAACCCCGCAGGCGCCAATCCCCAGGGAGGCTCCCTCCCTCCCAGAGTGGCCAAGGGCTGGCTTTCTTATTTTGTGTTTCCAAGGCTTTGTTTCTCCACAATGGAAGCATTTCTGAGCCCCTGCCTTTGTAAACAGATATCACTCAGCAAGGCAGTTGATTCCCAAGCCCTCTCAGCTCTCTGCTTTCTCCTATTTGGGAGAAGTGGCCTTCAAGTTCTAGCTGCTGCCCCATGCTGCCATGTGACATACAGGGGCCAAGTCACCTGCCTGTTCCGTGCAACCTTGGTCAAATGGACTGACCTGTCACCTTCCAGGACGACCAGAGGCAAGGCATTCTTGGGTCTGCTTGCTCCTGCCTGAGAGCCAGTGGGGCCCCTCCAGACAGGAGGGCAGCTTAAATTTAAGTCTGCCAGGAAGGACTCTGGAATCTAAGAGCTCACAGTCATGGTGGGCTGCGCCAGCATCCGGAGGGCACCGGGAGGGCGGCTTAGCAGGAGGGGCCAAGGAAGCTTTCAACAGGGGGAGATGGGTGTTGGCCCAATTGCTTCCTAATGAAGGAAAGTCTGCCTCTCTTGAGGCAGGACCTGGGGCTTTCTGAAAAAAAGATAAAGAAGGTCTGCTCTGTGGTGCCACATTTTCCTGGCACTCTAGGGACTGGAAAAGGGGAGATGAAGGAGATGAAATTTCAGCCATCCAGATGCAGTTGCGGAACTGTGACCAAATGTCCCAGGGCTTGCTGAGCTCCCTGCCACCCTCAGCACAGGCTGGTGGTTAACCCAAGGAGCACGCGTCTGGGGTGAGGGCTGGTTCCGGGGAGATGCCGTTCCCGAGACTGGGAGGGGGTCCATGGCTGCTCTCAAATCCCAGCCGCTGTGGGAGCAGGAAGAGTTAGGATCCCCCAGAACCCCAGGCCTTGCTCACCACTCACCACTTTCCAGAAATGCAGTAGCTCCAGGACAAGTTCGCTGATGGCCTAGGGGACTCCTGTCTGCCCATTTGCAAGTCACTGCCCTCACCGCTGAGAGCTGGGCCCCCTCTTGGAGGCAGAGCCACGGGGCTGACGTGTCCACACTTCCCACTCACATCACATGCCCCAGGACCTGTCACCGCCGCCCCCGCGTGGCGCTGTGTGATCTGAGCAGGGACCGAAGTCACTCAGGAGCTCCCGGGCCTCCAGGGTGTCAGCGTACCCTCCAACAGGAATGGCAGCGGCAGAGGTGTGCACCGAGGAACTGCGTCCTTGCTCTGGTGCACTGGGAGCTCCTTCTCCCTAGGAGTCCAGCGGCAGATTGCTGCTTTTGAAGGCGGTGCCTGGGTCCAGCCCCAACACCTAGGAGAAGCGGGTACCCACCGCCCCCAGGGCAGCAGCATCACACCTGGCGGGGGCAGGGGGCTGGTGCTGAGAGATGAGCAAGGCCATCCCTCCTCTGCTCACAGCCTTAGGAAGAGGTCTCAACCTGGAACCGGGGCCCGGAAAGGAGATCTCCCATGGCCGGAAAGTGACAGCCCCTCTGAGCACGGTGAGGGGTGAGGGGTGAGGGTGGGGTACAGGGGCTGGGGGAGGAGAGCCGAGGGGTAGCTCCAGATTCAGGGGCCCCCGGATCTGGGTCTGCTGCCACTCTCTACCACACCTGGCATGTGGTCTGACCCTGCTGTTGAGCCTCCTGGAGGCTCAGCTTCCCCTTTTGTGAAATAAAGCAGTTCCCACCTCATTGGCTTGCTGAGGGACAGCAAGAGTAACAGGTGTCAAGGGAGTGGCCCCAAGCCTGGCCCCTGCAAACCCAGCACAGCGGCTTTGCTGTTAGGTCCTCACCACGTGGGGAGGATTCCCTTTACTGCTCAAGAGCAGTCTACACACGTGTCTTCCGCACACATGCTCACCACCTTTGCCAGGTGCCAGGAAGAGAAAGACTCGGCCCCCAGGTGCTCTCGGGCTAGGGGAGAGACTCACCTGTAAGCAGATTGCGACACAAAGTAGCGACAGATGTTTTTGCCCAGGGGGGCTCAGGAGTGAGTGATTGTGCCTGGGGGTACCCCAGGGGCATCGAGACGGCAGCACTCAGAAGCTGTAACAGACACAGCAAACAGGTACCAAGCGTGTTCTTTTTTTTTTTTTTTTTTTTTTTTTAACGAGACATCCCTTCATTTTCCATTCATTCATCATTTCTTGATTATCTCCTCTGTGCCAGGCACAGAGAAGGTCCCCAGGATAGAGAGAGCCCTCCACTCAGAGGAAGCAACATTACCCAAGAGGCAGAGGCTTCCCTGGCACAGAGTCGCCCCCTGCCATCCCCCTGCCATCTGTTCCCACAGCACCAAGACAGCCCCGAGGTGCTGCGGGGTAAGCCAGAGGTAGCCCCGCTTTGGACTATGGCTCTGCTCCAGACAGTGGCCTCGCACATAGCGCCCAGCACAGTGCGGGACACAGGGCAGAGGCTCAGTAAACACATGCTGACGGCTGTATCAGCGGAGTCTGCTGGGAGTAAGGGCACATGGCCTTTGGTGTGGGGAGAGCTCCAGGAAGGGGGGTCAGCGACTTCAGAAAGCACCAGTAGAAGAACTTAATGTGGCTACCCAGACCCCGATTTGCAGATGCACTGCAGACAGGTGTGCCCTCGGGGAGGAAGGACGCTGAGCAGAGGAAGAAGTATAAGCCCAGGCACAGACATATCCAAACACATGGGCCATTCAGGGTGGCTGGGAAGAAGGAAAAGGAATTGGAAGGGCTGCATGATACAAAGCCCAGCCCGGACACAGGACAGCGGGCTGGGCAAACCCACCCAGCACCCATCCAGCGGTGCTCACCCCACTTTGGTGCCTTAGGCAGGGTTCTTCTGAAGACAGACCTGAGGACATGCCATGTATGTGAGTAGTGTCTGTAAGAACATTACCCTGGGAGCAAAATGGAAGGATCGGGGATCAGAAGAGGGACAGAGGTTTACAGGTACACCATCAAATTGGCCAGTGCTGGGGGTGATGGGAGATGCATCCCATGACAGTCAGGATGGCCCCGCGAGCAGCTTACGTGCGGCAGTGCAAGACTGTCGGGGACCAGGTTCCAAGCAAAGTTCTGTGGGGTTACAAGCAGCAGCATCAGGTATAACAGGGCAGGAAGCAAGGGGACCAGGGTCAGTTCTGGCCAGGCTGCTCCCAGGCGGACCTGGTCAGTGCCTGTGCAGCACGGTCCTGTAGGACGGCTGGAGTGTGCTGGGCAGAGAGCTCTCAGCATCGGCCGCAAGGTACTTCTATCTGCAATTCAGAGAAAAGCAAGGGCCATCGGTCCCACCTGGGTACTATGGGTCTTTGCCTTGGACTAGGTTTCCCAGAAGCTGGGCTGAGGGTCTAGGGCAAGAAACTGACTTGGGAAGGTGCAGGGAAGACAGGCTGGGGTTCGGGGAGGGAATGTCCTCAGTCATGAGTGTGTTATTGGGAGCAACCAACAAAGTGGGTACACCAGGAGCTTAATCCCATGGGAAGACTCAGGAAGACACCTCTCAGATTTGTCCCTCTAAGGGGCAAGGAGTCGGGACACTGCCACACCAGTTCCTGTCAGTCACTGGCTGGGAGCCACGTCCAGGGACGTTAATTCCTGGCACTTGGGCCAGGGACTGGGAGATTAGCTCTCTGAGGTTTCGAACAAAGCTCTCAGGCACAAAAATGCAGATTCCAACTGTTCTGTCTAATAATGCCTTTGCCCCAGGCCTCACCCCCAGGGCACCAGAACGGACAACAGCCTCTTGGGCTGGCCAGGCCTTCGCCACCTTGCAAGTGCCTGTCCAGAGTCCCGAGCCAGAAAGAGATCACGTGAGCTCTGCAAACACTCTCTGTCTGTCTCTGCTCCACTTCCGTTTCCTCTGCACCCGGCATCCCCCTCCCAGGCATGAGTTTATACATTTATTAGCTTATTGGATTAGGGCCTGTCTCCCCCTGGGACATGCTAAGTCCCCCAAGGACAGGGACTTGGTCTAACCCAGGAGTCATCACACGTGCCTAGAACCGTGCCTGGCACATAAAAGATGCTCGGCGGTATTTGTGGAATAAAGGCAGGCGGGATCAAGGCATGAGACTCAGAGAGCCCAGCCTTCCTCCTGGGCCAAAAAGCAGGCCCCTAGCCATACATTAAAACAAGTGGCCCCCTTGGTGTCCCCAGGGCGGGGGGGTTGGGGTCTTGTGCTAGGCTTCCGGTGGCTGACGCTCATTGCCGGGCAGTGGATTTCTCTGGGCACCATCATTGCCATTTCCAGTCGGATGGGTGTCCTCTGCGAGTCCCTGCAGAACTGGGCTCCCTGCCCTGTCCCACCTCCGGCATCTATCCCAGGACCGACGGCCTCCTTTACACAGTCTTCCGTGTAAAGTCACGGCAGTATTCAAAAGGTTAAAGCAGAGTGAACTGTTAATTTTAATGCTTTCTCTAAGCTTCAGTTTTAATAAGCGAAAATGATGTTCTTATTTGCAGTAAAGTGGTGTTATAAAATTCTGTCTGTCAAGCTCATTTTAAAACCATGGAAATAAATGATCTGACAAAATCAGGCTATTAGACAAGTGAGGAAGAGTGATTTCCATAAAAGTAGAGGAGCTGTTCCTTAATTTCACACTTGGTAGTCTTTTGGGTCGACTAAATTTTTAAATAAGTGATAAAATTATATTAGCGCAATTGCATTTTTATAGATTTTTTTGGTCATTGTACTCTTTTTCAATCCCTTTATTTTAACTCAAACTGTTCTGCTGAAAGGTTAGTCTCAACTTAGGTTAGCTCGTAACAGTCTGCCCACACGCCCGCACGCTGTCCTGGCGGGTTCTGGTAGGGGCACGCCGCACAGGGCTGGAAATGGCCACTCTCTGCCAGACACATGGGGTTGTGGCCTCCAGGCCCATAAGAGGGCAAGGTGGACGCTGAGGGTACCTGCCAGGGTTGGAAGCGTGCCTGCCTCTGGCTTCTGAGCTCACTAGGTATTTTCTCAGAATAAGGAAGAAAACCAGGAGACCATGTTCTCCAGAAACCCTCATTCTTACAACTCAGAATGCTGGGTGGGGACAGGACTGGTCAGTGTTTGCACAAGAAGCTGGGAACTTAAACAGGGGGAGGGATGGGAGCTCATCTATGATCATTCATGTGTCCCCTATCAAGTCCATCAGACCCCTCAAATCATCAGATAGCCAGAGCCGGGCTCAGTGTGATATCTCAGGCCTTGGGAGAGCCCTCAGGCGAGCCCCAGAACTCAGGTCTCCTGTGGGACTGTAACAGCCCATCAGACAGATTAGGTCTGGTTGGGGGAGAAGAGGGGACAACTGTCTTATCTGATTTCTAGTGATCAGAACAGCATGGAAGGTATGAGTCTTTGGCATATCGTCTGTCCTGGACCTTTGCTCATCTCCCAGTTGCTGTGTTGAGATCAGACTTTGGTCCCCGGCAGACTCAGGCTCTCCAGGCTCTGCATCCTCTGAGTGGCAGCACTAGGTGGGGGGCTGGGGTCCCCTGCTCTTTGCCCCTGTCACCGTGCCCAATTCTGAGACTCAGCCAGCCAGTAACTCATGCTCAGCACCTGCACCATCCTGGGTTCCTCTCTTGTCTTCCCGAGGCTGAGCCCACCTCGGTCACAGTCACACACACCAGCCTGTCCACATCTGGTTCATTGTTTGCAATGACTTCTCTTGGACATCAACTCTGCACAGGTAGTCAGAGGACCCTACATAAAGGTCCAGCCATTGGCTGGCCCCTCCACCTCTGTGGGAAGGTCTGCATTTAGGATCTGTGGCCGTAGAGGAAGCCCAGAGCTCAGCCACCCTCCCTGCACATGCTGTTCTCCGGGCATCCCAGGGTGGCAGTTTGTTTAAAAAAAAAAAAAAAAAATGTGCATTCCTTTCCAGGTAGCCCTTCCTCCAGAAGGAAAATGAGCTTCTCTCTCATTAGAGAACACACATTGGCTGAGCCTCCCCTGGGGGGCAGCCACCATGCTGGGTGAGAACGGAGAACCCCTGGCTATTTTTTGCTATGAGGGGTGTGGCACTCACCTGGGAAACACAGCTCTTAGAACAAAGGGGCGTCCAGCTCCCTTTTGTTGCCGAACCCCAGGTGTCTGACAAAGGGAAAAGCTGACTGTGAGAGCCCTCCCCCCCACCACCCTGCTGCCGAGGAAGAGACAGTGAGCTGGGGAATCCATTCACCCCATGCATTTTTTTTCATTAATTAAGCAACTGTTTAGTGGGTGCTTTCTGTGTGCCCAGCGCTGTGCCAGCACCAATAACACCAATAACAGAAAGCTCAATAACAGAAGGCTTATTTCCCACGCAGGGAGGTGGAGAGGATGCCTGTTTTCGCCCAGAGGACTTTCCAGGCTGGGTGTTTGGCCCAGGGGAAAAAGAAGCAGCCTGGGAACTTAGGGCCTCTCTGTGCCTCAATCTCCCCATCTGTGCAATGATGCTCAAAGGCATGCAAGGACTTCCCCAGCCCTGGCACTGCATGGTGGGGGACGGAGGAGGCGGGTGGACTGTGCAGGCTGTCACGAAGTGGCCAGAAGTGCAAACCCTCCGCCAGCCACCGAACATCTGTCTGACATTCAAGAGAGCATCTTCTGAGCACGGAAGTCAAGCTTGCCTTCTCCACGGAGTCTCCGAGAGCCAACGTCGTCGGAGCGCAGGGGAATGGTTAAGTCAGAAGTATTTCCTGGGAAAGAGGAGGAAGTGCCGGCGAGGCACAGCCTGCAGGGTGGCCGTGGAGGGGCAGGGCTGTCTTTCCCTAGGAAGGAAGAAAGAAGAAGTCCAAATTAGTCATGTTGTATTACTTCTTTTTATGGCAATGCTCTGAAAGTCTGCAAATGTCAGCATGTTAATTTACTGTCACTCAGTGATATTATTTCATCCTTTCAAAAATGTGTTTCTTGCATTTTCAGTAGCATACTCCAAGTGTTCTCCATCTCAAAGTTTCTATAGATAGTGCGACTACTTTCACTCTGACCGGTGCCAAAATGTAGAAATTCATCGCTGGCTGTAGCCACATATATGTTACCAGTGGAGTCGGGGACTCGGGTTTCCTGCTTGCCGAGCCCGGGGGAGAGGTCTGATTTTTCTCTCTGTTCTCCTTCTACCACCCCTCGTCCTCCTAAAACGCTCTGGGGTTTCTCTCTCAAGGAACGCGCCGAGATAAATCGAATAGAGAGAAATTTTAAGGACTCAGGCATGGCTGGGTTTGTATATTGAAGCCTGAGCCCTCCCCGTCTCCAGACGCAGCCCACCCCCACCCGGCTGCTTCTCCTATGGTGGCAAACTTATTTCAAAAATTCTGATGAAACACTTGGTAAATTTTGTTATTCTGTGATGATAATAAATCATTATAGCCTTAAACACTTCTCTAGCTTGGAGCCTCAGCCACAAATTATCTTGTCATTCTGACCAAAACATTCTCCAAAAAAGCTTGACAAGTGCTAAAACCCAGAACATGAAACCATGTGTTGTTGTGAAAGCAAGATTCAGAAATGTCAATTAATTAGATTAAGAGGCTACTTTTAGCTTTACTCGTGTTGCCAAATAACCCTTAAAATACGCATAGCAGTGGAAATCTACCTCCGCGGTACAGTACTTCTGTGCCGAAGGAAGACAATGGATCGGACTAATGGACGAAATTATTGTATCTGTCAGCCTGCTCGAGAGAATGATCTAGAAGCAAATGTCTTGCTTCTTTTTCCACAATGTGGCTTCCCAAGCTGGGTAAATCCTGCCATTTATGAATTCAAGTAGTTCCCTGCACCCCGCCCCTCTGAAATCGTCTACAGATCTAGAAGGAAAAGTCAAGCCTTTTTTGTACGCCTTTACTAAGAAGATGGATTTTTAATGTCTTTCTGTGCTTTTTTTTTTAATTTGCATTTGCATTTTGAAGTTCACTTTGTAAAAAAAAAAAATATCGTGGTGAAATTATTTAAATGTTTTTTTATCCCTGTTTCTTGAAAATCTTATCTTTAAATAATCTATATCCTCCATTTTATTTATGCCATAAACTGTTCCTATATTTTAATGGTCTGTTTGCTTTAAAAGGGGTTGTTGGTTTTAATAGCTCAGTTACTATCTTTGTAAACTAAACTCCTTCTGACGAAATTCGAGCAGATCATCTCTGCCTGTGTGTGGAAGGCACATTCCAACCCCTGAAAAGGAAATTTAAGCCAAATAAATGTTCTGCCCAAATTAAAATACATAAAATGAATAGTTAAGTTGGACAAGAGCTGATGGACGGAGCAGTTGGGACATGTGGGTGTTGGGAGAGCTGGCTGCCAGGCAGGGCCTCAGGAGAGAAAACCCAAATGAAATTAATTTCCCGACCCCCTCTGTCCACTCCTCAGGGCTAATTGATTGCAGTGTTGGCATGATGTCTTTCTTGGGCGAGCAAACGGGGCAGGACGGCTGGCATTGGGAAGGGTGATGTGAGGTCGTTCCCTGCGGGGACCTTGGGGGGGGTTCATAGCCCCTATGCCAGCCATGGCTCAGAGCCTTCTCCACCCCCATCAGTCCTCCTGGGGGAGCAGGGACAGGGGCTGAAAATTCACCTCCACGTTCTCACGACAGTTGTGCCCACCTTGATTCTATTATAATCCATGTGGATTCTGCCACTAACTTTATGACAGGGCATTTCTGTGGAGGAAGGACACATCTGCTCACGCAAAGAAATGGCGGGGGCGGGTGGGGAGGGCAGGATGCAAGATGCCTGAAGCTGAGAGAGCAGCCCCTCCTCTCTTGGCACGCACAACCTCGCCGCCCACTGCCCACCGCTAGCCCCAGCAGAGAGCTCGAGGAGCCAGAAAGACACAAGGGCCAGCAGCTCTCTCTCTGAGCTCTGTCCCGGGCCGGAGGGGGATGGTCAAGGCAAGGTGTGCCCTGGCCGGGGTGGGTGGGACTTCCTGTGGGCGGGACTTCCTGTGCGGAGCCATTTCCGGCAAGATGTCACCGGTGCGGTCCAGGCGGCGGGCGGCGAGGCTCTGCGGCGGCTCGCCAGGTTCCCGCGTCTCATGGTTCCTGCGGGTCCCCCCACTCGTTGTACTTCCCTCCCCTCTCAGCCAATCTCACTGTTCCTAGCCAGCAATGAGGCAATTAATGAGCTGTACAGAAGCCTTAAGTTATCTCTGGAACTAGATGGGTAATAAACACATAAATAAGTAAATAATTAAATAACTAAATAAAATAAAACGGATGAGTGAGGCATCCAGGGCTCCAGTCTCCCTGGAATAAGTAGCACAGGGTAGTGGAAACAGCCAAGGGGGAGAGGGACGCCTGAGCTCTAGAGGCCGCTCTGGGGCTCACATGGAGGGTTATCTTGGCCCAGTCCCTCCCCCCCACAACGGGAGCCCTCCCATGGGGCCGAACAGCCCCCCCCCTCCCCCAGGGTTAGTGCCTGCAGCAGAGCAGGGGCCAGATGGGAACATGGGTGTAGGAAGCCGCCAGGCGGCAGGTGCTGTCCGTACATCCTGAGCCCCTCCTCTGTAACCGCCAAGGGCTTCCTACTGCAAGACCCCGGTCTCTAACCTGGGGGGAGCACAGTCTTCCATGTCCGGGGATCAGTGCTCAGCCAGGTTCCCGCCGGAGTGGAGAATCCCCATCTGCCTGATCCTGAGATGGGACCATGCGGGGTCTTATCTTGCCACAGTCCTGCACAGCTTTCCAGCAGGCTCAAGTCCCTTTGACCCTGAGGGCAGCCTGCAACTTGGTGTACCTGGAACTGACTTCCTCTCCTTTCCTGTCTCACCACCCCCTGCCCTTCCCCCGCTGGCTTCCACCTGTGCTTTCTGGAATCACCTGTCAAAGGAACAGCCTCCACTTCCTGAGGATCCTTGCTGACAAGACAAAAGGTGGGGCGGGGGTGGGGGTGGGCGGTGGGCAACCTGAGAGCTGATGCTCCTGCTGAAATGGGCAGCCACGTGCTGTCACAGAGGAATGTGGCCTCTAGAGATGTGTCTGAAATCTCTGGATTTTCAAAAGTTGGCAACCAATTAAAGTTAGTTTTGTTTGGTGCTTTAAGTGTGGCTGACACCAAGCAATCGGCAGGTCATACTCAGTCCGTAGGCTACGTCTGACAACCCATACCTGCTAAACATTCCGTGTTCAGTTCAGGTGCCAGAGAGTCCAGCTTTCTAGAATTTACTTTCTAGTAAATTCTGGCTCACAGCCATATCAGGGTCTAGGAAGTGCAACAGAAAGGACCAGTGGCCTTTGGGCAGGGAAGCCCACCCTCTCTGCAAGGTTCTAGGCCTCTAGCTGTATCTTAAGAGAGCAGCCCAGAGATTCCCAAGGTCAGTGGTGTCCACAGACACTTCTGGCCCAAGGAAGAGGAGATGCTGCCCACTCTGTCCCGTACCGGCCACCAGGAGAAGCTGCCCCTGGGGGCCAGTGGAAATCCCATAGCTTGTCTTCTCACCAGGCTTATTCCTACAGCCCCCTAGAAAATTGAGATCCTTTATTTAGAGGAGCCCCCTCCCGAGGAAGCCCACGAGCTCATCACCCCCTTGGCAAAGCTGAGGCTATAGGTACTACTCCATATACAAAGAGAAATATCTACCAACCTGTATCCCAGATTTGAACCCTAGGTGTACAGCTTGAACCTGACCTTGCAACAGAGGAAGTACTGCTGCTTTGGGCCTGGAACCAAGTTGAGATGAACTTGTGACCCCACCCCTGCTGAACGGAATCACAGCTGTTGTCCAGGAAGGACCCAATCCTGGCCACCCAGGGTGCTGTTTCCCACTATGGTGACAGGAAACTCCTTCCCCTTAAGTTTGTCGAGCAGGACCTATGAGCAGGACATACATTGAGGGGAGAACTGCCCAAGCATGAAGCCGAGAAGGGTGGGGCGTGGGGGACAGAGAGAGGTAGAAAGAGAGAGGGAGAGAGAGAAAGGGAGGGAGACAGGGAAAGAGAGGGAGAGAGAGAGAAACAGAGACAGAGAGGGAGAGAGAGGAGAGGGAGAGACAGAGATAGAGACAGACGGAGAGAGAAACAGAGACAGGGAGGGACAGATTCCTGGATATCACTTAAGCCCCGATGTCCAGCAGGAGCTGACATCACTATGCCCGGACTTCATATACCTGGGCCAAACTTCCTTTCTTCGCTTGAGATCCTGAGCCAATTCTTGCCGATAGCATCTCAGTGAGCCCTCCTGACCCCCAGGCCTGGAATGGAAGGGGCACCCCATGAGTTGTAAATTCCGGAAGGCAACAAGAGGGAGCCGAGTGTGCTAACTGAGACCCACCGCCAAGGTCCATATGTGGACTTCAGGGAGCCCACGGACCCTGTCATTAAGCCAACGAATAGATGTGCCCTTTCTACTTTGCAAGCCCTACAAGAACAAGAAACTGTGGAAGAATCCTAGAAAGACCCAGCCCCCCATGTGAGAAACCCTGGAATGGATAAAGAAAACATCTATGGGCACAGCTTAATTTCAGGTGATTCAATGGGAGCATCTCAGGAGGTGACACAGGCTAAGGCCATTGGCTTTACCATCTCTAGGTGCAGCCAGAGAAGTCAGCCAAGCCACCAGCCTTCCAACAGTTTCTGACAAAGAGGGGCCGTGGCCTCCTGCGCTCTCCCCTCCCTGTCATTTCCAATCTTATCCGACCCTTAAGGTCCAGCTCAGGCCTGCCTCATCAAACACAGGCTCCCTGCTAGGAGACCTCAAGTTTCAGGGACCAAGCCTTGTGATCCCACTTTGTTTGCTGCCTAGCCTCAGTCTTACTCCGATGTCTGACATTTATTTGTCACTACCGTTTTGTCTCCTTTCTCCAGCTGGGCTCCAAACTCACTCAAGTCCAGCACGGGTCTTAGGCGTTTTTCCCTCATTCCTGATGCTGGCCACCAAGGTGGACAGGTTGCGCTCTGGTCACCTGGGGAGGTGAAGGCTCAGCACCCCCCGGGAATTGTGCAGGGTCCCAGAATCCTTATTGGTGCCCCCACCTCATGCCTCAGGCACACAGAAGCGCCTCAGACCTTCTTTCAAGACCAGTGGGTCCCCATGTTTAGGAAAACGAACCCCAACTACCAAACAGGTCGTGGTTCCAAAGTCCCCTACACAGACTGGGTAGTTAGGACTCTCAGAAAGTCTGGACACCCTCTGCCATCTGCTCCAGAGCCTGCAGTGAGCCCTTGCCCCAGGCCCTGTGTCCTTCCCCTGCTCCACTCTGTCCTAGTCCTGTCTCTCCCTGGTGGGAAGAGACACCTCCCAACCCCTGGATCAGACTCCTGCAAGGGTGGGGCTGGAGGGGGTCTAGAGAGCAGAGAAAGCAGCCCAGACCCCCAAACACATTCTTGTCTGTGATCATTTTTCCTGGGTTACGTGCTGCCTTGTTGATCACGTGAATATTGACAACCACTAAGAAGGCTATAATAAGAAGCTGGAGAAAGCCATTGAAGGCAGGTTCCGTCTGTTCGATAGTCAACCTTCGAGGAGTGCAGAGACAGCAGGGAAGGGGGCTGCTTTCATAGGCTCCCTTTCCCCCCTTCCCCACCCCTCAGGCCTGGGTCCAGCCCACTGGCTTAGTACTCCCCACCCCACCCACGCTGGGGAGAATCTGGGGTGTCGGGCAGCCCGTGATGAAGCTGTAGGCCCATGAGTATGGAGACCCAGTCCCTGACTGAAACGTACCGGCCCCAGGTCAAACTCTTTCCAGAACCCTTTGGAGGTGAGGGATTGAGTGGGGAGGTGAGGGATTGAGTGGGGAGGAAGGGGGTGGCTGGCTTTACACTCAGCCTGCATTTCTAGTGCTTCTGCAAACAGGAGTCTGGCTGACCTTCCTGATAGCCACAGTGAGCCGGGGGAAGGCGACACCGACACATGGTTCCCACAGCCACTCCAGCTGGCCTCCCTCTCCAGATGCTGGGAGCGAAAACAACGTGAGAGAAGGCCTTTATTTTCTTTGGGGGTGTCCAAACAGGAGGAGGATGCCCTCTTAGCTGGGGGCTCTCAGCCACATCCCAGCAACGGCACCCCTGAGTCTCTTCACCACGGAGAGGGGACGGCCGCCGGGATCGCGGTGGGACCGGCACAGCGCCTCGGGTCTGGGGCTGGGGGGCCTTCCCCTGGGCGGCCCAGGGCTGCGGGTGGGCAGGGCTGAACGAGGACCGCGTCCCATGCGTCCCGGGCCCAGGCGCAGCGGCAGTGCCTGCTCGCAGGTCTGCGCACCAGCAGGAAAGCCTCCCTGCTCTCCCCCGCCCCAGCCACATCGACTTCTTTCTGAGGGCTGTCACTGCAGCCCTTCAAACCCATTTGACTGGGTTGGAGCACATCACACTGTCACCAACTCAGTTTTCATTAGGCGGCTGCTTCTCTGTTAGCCTAGCCAAGCAGAAGAACTCAAACACATGCACAAATTAAATCGACATCCAAACTCCACCAATATACAAAGCAATTTAAATGATATTCATTAGAGCGATGACAAGCCCTGATGAGGCTTTCAGGAGCCGGGTCCTTCAGCTTTTGCCGACTCGGTTTCATGGTCACTGAGGCGGAACTCCGGCGACTGTACCTCCATTTTTTTTTTTTTTAGCTAAAAAAATGACTCCTTCCTGACACACCTACCTCGTTCTCTCTCTTCTCTCTCTCTCTGTCTCTCTTCCTCCCCGCTTCATTGCCGCCCGAGTGTGGCCGGCCCTGGCTCCCGGACGCAGGTATGGCCCTGAACCAGGGTTGCCGCATAAAGGAGAAAAGCAGCCAGTCTGACTTCTTTTTTCCATAAATGCTCCAATTAAAACAGATTTCAGTTTCTCGTAATTTCATTTCACTTGGCCTGGGAGATCTCTAACTCACAATTATGACGGTCGTAAATGTGTCCCTGGAATCCTGCGGTGGGAAAAGAAAAAAAAAAAAAAAAGTAATGGAAGTGAGATGTTGAAACGCAATAATTTTTAAAACATAAACCGTTCCCCCCCCCAAATTTAAAAAGTCTTTTCTGAAGTCCTATTTCTATATTTTAATTTTTAAAGAGAGAGAAGGACGGACCCCTTGCCCTCCCCCACTGCTGCTACCTGGGGCTGCACCAGGGGACTCACCGTCTTCATGTGTGGGGGCTAGGAGCCACACCAGCCTTCCAACCTTGTCTCAGTCTCCAAGCCCCGGAGAAGGATTCAAGTCCAGTTGGGCAAAGAGAGCAGCGCAAGAACTGCGGGATTATTCACCAGCTAAGGGCAGAGCAAGGTCACGGCCCCATCCATCAGATCTCTGGGCTTTGGAGTTCACAGCCCAGATAATATCCACAGCAGGTGGAATGATCAGCAACTTCATACACTGATGCGTGCACTTCTGTTTATAATTTTATGCTCAAGGTTAATTATGTGTGTCCTTGGCTTTGATCAGAGATATTTAGCACGTGAGAATGTTACCTGTGCCCATATTGGCAAAGGAAGGATTCTTAGAAATACCCAGGACTGGAAGCACACTTGTGTCTTCAAGCCCTGAGCTCTTTCTTACTTGGGAAAAACAGCACTGTCCGGAGGAACTTTCTGGGAGGACGGGGGCATTCTGTATCTGGGCTGCCCCCCAAAGGGTAACCGCTAGCCACATGTGACTACTGAGTGCTTGGAATGTGGCAGGTATGACTGAAGAACTTAGCTTTTCATTGTAATCAACTTGAATTTGAGGAGTCACATGTGGCTGGTGGCCACCGTATTTCACAGCATGGGTTAGACAGTAAATAACAGTGTATCCTAATTTCTGAGTAGCTAATTGTGGACGTTAATCTCTGGAAAGAGGTCACCTTGCTTATCACCATTATCATCAGGAATGATTTATTAGGAATATATTAGTACCTGACATGACACGAAGGTGGTGGAGAAGCAGTTCTTCTGATCTTCTATCCTTGGGATTTAATTTTGAAAACACCTGGCTCTTTGGACCAGAGATAGGGCCCTGACCCCCAAATGCTGAGCCTCAGGAAGCCGCTAACTTTGCTCTAGATCATTCTCCATGTCCAAAGTTGTGGTCTAACTGAGTCACCATTGGTCTGTCCAGACATCACAGACCGTCAGGCCACTGACCGACTATCTGTCACATTCATTATCTTGGCTGGACAGGGAACAAGGTCCCAGATCAAAGGTGCTTTGGGATGTCCTTGGAACTGGGTTAGCTTGTCTTTTAAACTGTCCTGGGGGGTGGGGGAGGGTGTTCCTGGCAAGTCCTCGGGGAGAGAAAAATGGTGCCTCTGAGACCAGCAGCATCTCCCTCTGGCTTGGAGAAACCCAGTGGAGTACAAGGAAAATCAAGCACGTCCCTGGAAACAAAACCCTGTGTTGGACTGCTACTCTGCACTGACACGGGGAGTTCAGCCCTCGGCTGCCCAGCACCGCCACACCACGCATGCGAAGGTGGGCTTTGTTAGAAAGGAGCTTTTCTTCTCAGAAGCTTTATGTTGAGAAACAGAGCTGAAGCCTTCCCCAAAGGAGTTAGATTGTTCCCGAAGCTAACTATAGCATGTTTTGCAAAGGCCAGCACACTCTGGAATTGCGTGGGCACACAGGCATGAGTACCTTTTCCGAGGCTCCTGAGGTCAGCTGCAGGCTGAAAGGCATCGACTGGGAAGGGGGTCCCACGGGAAGTGCATTTTCAGGTTTCCTTTTGCCAAAGATTACACGTGCTTACTAATAAATCCCTAGGGAGAAAAAAGGTTAGTGTTTCTATTACCAAAAGCATAACTATCTGGCAGAGTAAAAATGGTAATTTCTCCATTAGCTAAAAGGATAATGGCTATTATTTTAAAGTTAAAGTATTTATTATTAAAGAGTGGCGCTGGGGTTTGTGTGTTTTCCTTTTTATGATTGCTTCCTATAATACAAAGTGTATTGTTTTTGTGCTAAATAGTCAACAGAATAAAATGCCATTGCAATTTTCCAATTTCAAAAGAACTTCACAGATGAATTTAAAAAAATAAAATCATTTATTTTTTTTTTCTTTCTTATTCGATGACTTAGAAATCTCTGGAGATAACAGTTTGAACAGCGGACTTGCGAAAGGCAGCCTTGCTTCCCATCAGCTCCTGTCCTCTCCACCGTTGGGCTTCTTCTGCTCTCAAGAAAGCGCTCAGCTCTCCTCAGCATCGGGACCCCTTTCCTTTCTAGTATTTCTTTGGTCACCAGACCTCGTGGCACGGTCGGTAGTCAGGGGTTGGGGGCAGGGAAGTCGACCTAGCTGGAGTGGTCTGAACTTGGGAGAAGGAATCTTTCCAGGTTGGGAGAGGCTACAGCCCTGAATTCTGCTTCAGATGCTCACACTTTCACCTGAGCAGAACACCCTGGGGAGAGACATCTCTTTGGTGGCTATCAATATACATATATATATTTTTTTCTTTTCTCTTTGCAGAATGAAAATAGAACGGAGATGCCAGGGAGATCTGGGTCCTCATCATAACCAACCCTCTCTAACTATGTACGATTTGGGTTAATTATAGAATTCTTGCTGCCTAAAACTTAAAGATACATCACTGATATTTTTGCTAAATGTTGACTGCAGTGAATAGCTAAGATGTGGCATATTGATTTCTTGTTGTGAAGTGAGCTGTTCAAGCTCCATTTAAGATTTTCATCTTGCATGTAGCCCTGAGCACATCATAGCACCATAAATTAGTTAAATTGCACATTTATCACAAATGTTATTTTAAGATACTGTGTAAATGTGATGGCTGGAAGATATACAGTAGGACTGCAACAAGCCTGGGCTTGGGCGGGGTGAGGTCGGGGTCACCAACATACCTGTGATTAAAACCTCCCTCACTTGGCACCGTCCCTCCTCCTCCCAGGGCCTGTCTAAAGACCTGACTGGGAGGCCCCATCCCTTTCCTACTCACATTCTCCACCAGCCCCAAAGCAGGAGAAGCAGCGCACAACTATGGGAGATTCCGCATCCCCCTTTAGTTCTGCCCGTTTTCTCTCCAAACAATCGGGGTCATTCTGGGCTGGGAATGGAAGGCTCTCCCGGCAGTGGCCCTCTCTCCGGCCAGGAGAGGGTGCGGTGGGTGGTCTCTGGAGTAAATGGCCTTACAGTTCCAAATGGGGTGAGGCCCTAGCCAGTCCTTGCCCACCTCCTCCCAGGATGCACGGTCTGGGGGACTGTCACGAGGCCAAATTATGTTGGTGCTCACGACTAGGGCCCTCAGCTCCCTGACTGACCATGCTTCCTCCCGAGGCAACACTGACTTCTGGGCCCTGTTCCCGCGAGCATCCTTTCCCGGTGCTGGGCTCCAAGTGCCAAATGGGCGAGATCACCCGGGGCCCACCTTGGCTCTAAACCCTCACTTCCACACTCAAAGTGAAAAGTCCTGAAGATAATCCTGGGGTGGGGTGAGGACGAGATGGGCAGAGTGTAGGGAGGGTTCTTCTCCCAAACTCTATAGTGGGGGGAGGGGTAGGCACTTGCACAAATCCTATCTCCCTTCAAGCCACATGGGCCTGGTGGTGATGGAAGTGTTGTCAGTTTAATCTGTTAGACGCAGGACTTTGGATTCTAATAAACCGATGCTATATTTAACCTGTGAAAAATTCAAGAGTGGAAATCTGGGCTCCAGGATGTGAAGACGCGGGAGGCACGGGAGGGAGGGTGCTGTCCCCTGAGCCCGGTTCCAGGGGGCGCCGGTCCCCTGGAGGAATACACTGCGTGCCACAGGCCTTCCAGGTAGAGGCCCACGGGGCACACCGCTACTCAGAGCCGAGAAGGAGATGGGAAGGAGCCAGACCCGCTGCCCAGAAGGGAAAGCCCGCGGCGCTCCGCCCACAGGCGCAGCCCAATCGTAAGGCTCCATCACCAGCGAGAGCAGAGCCAGCCCGGTGCTCCCGATTTGCCAAAAACCCGTCTGAAACTCTAGTGAGGTTCTCTCTAAAAACCCGCAGAGACAGGGATTGCCGAGAGAAAGTAGAGCAGACAGAAATTTTGGACTCATCTTGACAAAAGGGGTGGGGATGAACGGGAAGAAACGTAGGCGTGTTGCCGAACATCTCTGAAAGGGTTTAATTTGAATTTTTAATAAAAGAGTATTTTTTTTTAAAGTTGAGGTGTTTTATGTATTACATGGATGTAATACATCTCTCATTTGTATAATTCTAGGTTAGGAGCTCCGATTTCGTATAACTGCAGGAGTAGTTTGAATGGAGTAATAAAGGTATTTTACAATTTTACATGATGTTCCCAGCGTTTTGTTGGCATGATTTGCCGAGGCTAATAAAAGCTTGTGATTATCATATAAATGCTCTCCCCACTCCTCCCTTGTGTGGGTTCAGTCCCCTCCCCTCCACACCGCCACCCTGCACCTTGCTATCTGGGCACGGCAGAGAGAGGGCTCTGGCCCCAGAGTCCACCTTCCCAGCGTGGCTCTGTTTCCTGCAACATGAAAAGCCCAAGTCCGCAGGAAGGAACCACCCTGCCCTGAGTCTGAGTCTTCCCCACACCTGCCTCCTACAGGGCTCGGGGCCCTGACGCCTCCCACGCACTTGCAGAAGGGAGACCGAACCCCCAGACCCCCAAGAGGGTCACCAGGGGCGACCCTCAAAGCTCTGCTCCCTAATCGTTCCTTCGAGGAGAGAAGCTAACCTCACGTGAATGTCTTCCTCTCTTTAGCGTTCTTTTCTCAGGGAAAATTCTGTCCACGCAGCCTCTGAGAAAGAGGGCACCCTGCTCTCCAAACGCCAAAGTTCACTAAAACTCCCCTGATTTACGGGCAGCTTCCGACTGCCAGCACCTGGCAGACACAGCAACCGACTCAGTCATAAACAGATCGCATACAATTTAATTTTAATGTGCTCGTTAGCCGTAGCACATTTCAGACAGAATTGTGAACGCAACACAAAATTATAGCAAAAAGACAATTTTAATGCTGCCGTAGAAAAAAGGGTTATATGAAGAGTCACATAATGGTGGTTCATTGTCAACAACAAAACAGGGCACAGAGTGTGTTACAGTGTCTGTGCTGCTTACATGCCAATATTTTATACATAGGTTCTCGTATGGTGTCAGCTGTCAGTTACTTCTGCAAATTAACTGCCAAAAATGGAGAAGAACAGAATCACTTGGAGAGCCGGTAACCACGGGTTACCTTTCATAAGCCTAAAGATAAAACTGCAGTGTGGGATCTTGGGAGAATAATTAGGAAGAACAAAACAGAAAGTTACCAATCGGAAGGAAAAGGCATCCTACAATATGGAAGAGCCACCGAGAGGGCTTATAAATTAGTGGAAGAGGTTGTGTCACAGAATGCCTCGTGACTTTTAAGCAAAGTATTACAGTACAAACATTTTAAAGGCTTTATCAATGCTTCGGAGATACAGTACAACTTCTTTTTGTTGCTGTTCCTCTTTTTTTTTTTCTCTTTTCAGATAGACTTAACCCTTTGAGCACTGAGTTTATTTTGCGCGTTCTTTGACTTCTAATAAATACCTTTAAAAATCATGTGCAAAATAGTTATGATGCCCGCCACGGATGTCGTTTCCTGCCTCGTGTATTCAGACTGCTCAAAACAAATGATAATATGATGCTAATAAATATGTATAATTTAAACATGAACCTATCGATATAGATGTACTGTATAGCAAAACAAACAATCATACTTTGCTTTCAGATAATGTTTCTGTATACTTTATAAATGCTATCTGTGGTATCTTCTGTATAATTTACAATGTTTGCATGTAAAAACAAACAAACAAACAAAAAAAACCCCATAGACCTTTAAAAAACTAAAAAAAAAAACTAAAAAAAAAAAAAAAAGAAAGAAAGAAAGAAAAGAGAAAAAAGAAATATACACTATACATAGGCACGGCTTATGCCCAGAGCATAGCAGGTACATAAAACACTGTTGCTATAAATGCAGGAAAAAAAGGTCATTTAAACCACAATCACATTTTCCATAAGAGAGTCTGAAATCTATACAATATATACATCTATGTTTCAATGTGAAAATAATATTCTTTTAAATTTCAAGGCGTGTTATACCCCTGCAGACCTGCATAAAGGGAGGTTCATATTATTAATTTTAACTAAGCTGGTAAGGAGTTTAAAAAACAGAGCTTCATACATTATTATTATTTCATTTTATTTTTTAACCAAATTAATGCAAAAGTGCTTCAAAGTACTCAGAGGGCTAAAGATGAAAGGGTGAGAAACGCCGGCACACTCGCGCCGCGTGGAAGAAGTGTGCCCGATTTCGTTATAAATGCTTAATTAAACTGTCTGTTAATGCATGCAGCTTGAAGCATCAGAGGATGCTCACAACTCAATCCCATTTACACAAAGTTCCAAACACTTACCACTGCGTTTTAACCTTCATATTTTACCAGTAACAACAGCTGATTATGCACCTCTATTAAACACTGTACAGTTATACAAAACAGTCCAGCCCAGAGTGATTCTCCGCAGTTAAAATAAGAACGTGTGCCAAGAACAAGACAGAGGGGCCTTAAGGTGCCTGCAACCGTTCTCCCTCAAAGCAAATTACAGTCATCCTCCTCGAAAGCAAACGCTACTGCTTCTCTAGCTCGGAAACGTACAGAAGGTGGTCTTCTGGGGACTTCCCGTGCGTTTTGCTAAGGTGAAGTTTAACCGCGTGCTTGCTCGCAAAGGTCCGATTGCAAAGTTTGCACTGGTAGGAGGTCCCCAGGTCCTCCTCGGGGGAGGACGTCACCAACTTTTCCGAGGGCGACTTGGTCTGTGCTATCTGATTATTAATCTGTTCGGTGGACAGTTTAGACAAGTCCCGGAGCCGGAAGCCCAGGTGTGACTCGAGGTGACTGATGTACGTGGAAGGAGTCCTGATCTGCGACGCACAGTCGTTACAGAAGAACACGGGGTGGCCGGTGTCCAAGTTTTTGAGGAACTTTGTCCCACCTGTCCTTCGCAGCTGGTATTTCACGTTGGCCAGCCAGTGGCTGATGGTGGTCATGGACAGCCCGGTGAACCTCGAGATGTGCATTCGCTCCTGCGGGCTCAGGTCGGACATGATGTACTTGCCCTCGGACGTCTGCCGGAGGCTGGCGGCGAACTGGGCCTGGAGGATCAGCAGGTGCTGCGGGTTCCAGTTTGACTGACGGCCCTTCCTCTTCTGGGCGGGCGTCGCCTCCTCGGCCTCCTCCAGCGTGGCCCCGTCAATGTCAGACTTCTCGGAGATGCTGGAAGGAGTGGAGGACTTTGACGTGTGGCTCTCTGTCAAGTTCTTCAGCATATCGGATATATCTGACAAGGCATTCTCGCGTAGCGGCGAGTTTGACATGAATGATGCGACGGCAGATGTCTTTGCCGTTGTCACCGTGGATGAGGAGGTTGCCGGGGACGTGGACGTGGGTGACAAAAGCACTGAACCCAAAGAGCAGCCCTTGTCACTCTTCCCTTTCGTCAAGTCTATGGGCTGGTCGTTGTTGACGTGGTAGAAATAGCGGTCGAGGTGGTCCGCCTTCTTGGACTGGAGGGGCGGTGGGGTGGCCACGGCTGCCTTCTCGGCCAGGCTATTGCTCATCTTGAAAAGCATGCTCATGGGGTCGAGGGCGGGCAGGGAGGGCTTGGCGGCCTTGCCCAGGTGGATGTTCATGACCGACTGGAGGGCACTCAGGGGGTTCACGAAAGGCTGCTCGGGCGGGTGGTCGGTGATGATGGCCGTGCTGCTGCTCAGGCCGCTGCTCATGGCCTTCACCAGCTCCTTGCCATTCTCCACCGGCTCGGCCGGGGGGCTCCCCTCCTTGCACCCGTCCCGCTGAGGGCTGGGGCTGCCCTCCTGGCTCTTAAAGCCGCCGTCGCTGGATGCCTCCATCTTGATGGGCTCGCTGACGTCGCTGCTGCACGGGGACGGGGTGGCCCGCTTCGGCGGAGACAGCTTACCCTCCGGCTCCTTCAGCTTCTCCTCCACTTTGGCAACTTTCTCCGTGACTTTCTTCACCAGCTCCTCCATGGCATGAAAGTTGGTCTTGGGCATGGGTGAGGTCTGGCTGCTGGGCGGGGAGACCAGGGTCTGGTTTTTCGTGGGAGACACGATCTCGCTGTTGCCAAACATGGGTTTCAGGGGCACGCTCTTCCCCGAGGAGCCCAGGGACAGCTTCATCATGTTGGGGAGCTGGTAGGCGGCGTGGATGCTGGGGTAGCCCCCCCAGCTGGGGGTGCCGTTCTGGGCCTTGTTGATGGCGGACGTCACGGTGTTTTCCAGGGACTTGAGGATATCCAGTCCCCCCTTGGGGCTCTCCTCGAGGTCGTTCTCCGTCAAGTAGTGGTACTTGGAGGAGATGTCGTACTTCTCCTCTTCCTCGCAGGGCTTCTCCTTCTCCTTGGGCTTCTCGTCGGCGGCCGCCTTCTCCTTGTCGACCTCCTTCTTGACCTCCACACTCAGCTTCGGGGAGACGCTCGCGGGGGTGTTGCTGGGGGACGTGAAGGTGGTGGCGGCCAGGGGCACGGATTGCACCTTCTCGTCCAGCAGGGTGGTGATGGTGGGCGTGACGGGCGTCTCCATGATGGGCTTGCCTTTCTTCATGGCCGAGTTCGTGACCTTGATGAAGTGGCCGGTGACCATCATGTGGGCGGTGAGCTCCTGCAGGGTGTCGTGGGAGCTGCCGCACTCCATGCACTTCAGGATCTGGGACTTGCGGGCTTCAAAGTGCCAGGCGTAGCTGGCCCCATTCTGGTGGCCGTACCGGTTATTTGGCGTGATGTAGGGGTTGGAGTTCTTCTGAAGCACGTCGTTGGTATCCGCCATCGCAGCCTTGGGGGTCCCGCCCGTGGAGTCCGGGGAGCTGGGCAGCTCCAGCTCCAGCGACGCTTTCTTCCGCGCGGCGGGGATGATTTTGGCTGCGACGGGCGTGACGGGTTCCTTCAGAGGCACTTTTTGGTAGTGTTTTGTTTTGATCATGTGGACACTCAGGTCCTGCAGGGACTCGAACGAGTGGCCGCAGTACATGCACTTCAGCACCTTCTGGGCGTCCTCCTTGCCCTCCATCTCCAGCAGCGAGCGCTTACGGGGCTTGGACCAGCGCTTGGGGTTGTTGTTGTCCGTCTCGTGGTTGTCGTCGCGGTAGTGCCCGGTCTCGTTCATGTGCACCGTGAGCTCCACCAGCGTGTCGTAGGCGGCGCTGCAGTCTTTGCAGCGGAACTTGCTGGCGCCCGTGAAGATGGAGCCGTAGAGCTTGCTGCTCTGCCGGTAGAGCTGCACGGTGCTGAAGAGGCTGGGCTCGGGCAGCACGCGGCTCTGGGACACCTGCTGCAGCGTCTTGGCCATGGCGCTCTGGTGCCAGTCGAAGCTCCCGCTGCCGCAGCTGCTGCTGCTACTGCTGCTGCTGCTGCTGCTGCCGCCGTTGTTTTTCTCGGACGAGGGCTGGTGCAGGTTGAGGTGCAGGTTGGACCAGTACGAGTTGGACAGGAAGTTATTGTACACGGCCTTCATCTGCTCCAGGCTGTCCGACACGGTCGTGTCCTCCAGGGGGACGGCCGCCTCCTTGGTCTCCTCCTCGTTCTTGATGGAGCCGCTCTCGAAGTCGGCCATGCGGTCGCTGGTCTCGCTGATGTGCGACTCGCTGTCCATCTCGTGGCTGGAAAACTCAGCCGCCGGGGAGTTCTGGTAACTGGGGCAGGCCTTGCTGAGCTCCTTCTCGGGGCACATGTACTTGGCCGAGGGCTCCCCATCTACCGTGCTCTCCTCGGGGTCTAGGTCCTCTTCCACTAGGGCGGCGGCCTTTAGCTCCTCGGAAACATAGGCTGCCGCCATAGCAGGTGCGAAGGCGGGGCGGGCAGGACGGACGGACAGGACCCAGATGGGGACGAGGAGGGAGAGGAAGGAAGGAAGGAAGGAAGAAAAAAAAAAAAAGCGTTAGTAAGGGCTGAGCTTATCTAGAATATTTTCTCAGGAAAACGCAGCAAAGCGGACGGGCCCATGGATTTGGAAAAATTAAATAGTTAAAACGGGGTGTTTCTTTGGAGCAAAGGAAAAAAAAAAGTCTGCTCTTCAAACATAATTTGCCACCTTATTCTTCTCAAGGGGCAACAGCTTGAAATTAAAACTAAATTTGAAATTAATGAAGCACATTCTGGAGGTGGCATTCATTTCTAAAGTAATAAATTACTTGTATCAACCTCAGAGACAGCAGTTCCTGTCTGTCAATTAATATGTCTTATGCTTCTCCTACCCCTAATGCATTTCTTAACAGACAGATTCACAATTTAAATTAAGCAAGCATTTTTTACTCATTACATTTTTGAGGCTCAATCTTTAATAAATACAAAGTACGAAAACATCAATAAAATTTTTACGAAGTAAAAGGAAAGTACATCAATTGCAATAAATTAAAAACAAGGTTTTGCGGTTTTTTTTTTTTTTTCTTGCTTTCTTTCTTCCTTTCTTCTGGAAACGCAGCTCTTGAAAAAGCTTACAGTAAGTTTTGCTACCAGGGGCTAGGCACTGGTTTGTTCCCGACAGGACAGGAGACCCCGACCCAGCCCTGGCCCCGTCCTCCGTGTGTACATTCAGCTGTGCTCTCAGCCACCTGCACACACACTATCCATGCAGAATTATGTCAGAACAAGTTCAGGAAAATTGGTATGCGGTGCTCATTCCTGCTGTATAAATATATACAAGACCTTCCAGTGGACCTTACAAATGTCAAAGTGTTTGCTCTTAAGACTACTTTGTCAATATTTACTCAGCATAAGCTTCATGGGCATCCAACAGGGATCTTGTCTTTCTGGAAGCAACGTAACTGGGGATGTAAATCCAGTGTGCACTTCCCCGGGCAGGTGGAGGGCAGGGTTGAGCAGCTCCAGGTTCTAGAACGGCCACATCCACAGGCGCCAAGCCAAGAGAACAGTCATGTTAATGGAATAAAGTTTTTGTGAGTTTATTTTTTTTGTTTTCTTTTTTGTTTTTGTTTTTGTTTTTTGGGGGGGGTGGGTTTGATTGATTGATTGATTGATTTTTTTTTTTTTTCCATTTCCTTGCATCTGGTGACTTAGGTTGTTTCTTACCAGACCTGGCCTACTTGGGCTGGTCTTTGTGAACAACCAGGCACGGTGAGCAGCAATTTCAAGGCAGGAAAAGGGACCACTTCCCGTCCGCTTCTCCATATGTCTGCGTCAGAAAGCCAGTGGCCGAGGGTGTTTGATGGCCGGGATGGTGGAGGGCAAATGGTCCGGCCGACCCAAACAGAACCAAAACCCCAGACAAACTCTCAGAAAAGAAAAGGAAGACTTGTTTGTGGAATTTGTTTCCAGAATTTTAAAGACGTGCCTCCTCCCAATCTGACAACAGGAAAAACAAAAACCACAACAAATAAACAAACAAACAAACAAAAAACAACGAAAAAACAGTGAAGTGACCCAAACAAATAAAATTCCCCAGAAGACGCATAGATGTTTCCCCTCCCTTGCTCTTCCCTGCGGGTCCGGTGTGATTTTCTCCTAGTCCTAAATCTCCCTTTGGGCACCAAGAATTCAAACCTGAGGCCAGAGGGACATCGCAACACTGAGGTGAGTGGAACCGGTGTCCCCGGGACACACAGGCATGTGGGTCACCACCGCAGGGATACGCGAATGCCAAAGCAAGGGGCTGGTGATTGAGCCGCGGAATGACCTTCATAAGCGGGTTGAGAGGACCTTGCCCAGGTCAGCCGATGTATGAGGTGCCAGGGTGGGCCTCCAGTTTGAGGCCCTGCTCTTAGAGATGATGCATGAAAATAGCAAACAAGCTTTCTCTCCGGCTGGGGCCAAAACAAATGGGAAAAACCCTGTGCTGGGCAGGGGAGGCTCCTCTGTGGGCCAGGGTGGCCAAGGTGAATGTCTTGTTGGGGAAAGGAACAGGATAAGAAAAAGGAAAAAAAAAATATCTCCGTCTCTCCCAAGGACCTTCCTTCGCCCGTAGGACATCCTGGAATGTGGCTCTCAAACTTCAGTGGGGCTGGCAGGTCTAGGGGAAGGGCAGTCAGCAGTGAGTAAAGGGACCAAGAGTCACCATTTGCCTGCAAGTGCCCCAGTGTTAGCAAAAAAGTTTTGTACTCCAAGAATCCTCTCAGACCCGGGCAGACCCGGGCAGGCAGTCGCCCTAGCCTGGGACACACATCGTGAGCTGGTCAGAGCATCTGGGAAGGGTCTGCATTCCTCTAGGAGAGGGGCTAGAGCAGGGCGATCAGGGTGATCAGACTTGGCCCACCATCTGCAGAGATGCCCCAGGGGCCCAGATGTGTAACATTTCCAACCAAGGGCCGCCATTCTGAACTTGGAAGGGAAGAGGAAACCACATGACCTCCATCCCTTCGGCTGAGCTGCAAGGAGAAGCCTGGTTCTGTGGAAACAGATCCCCTTCTCCCCTGACAGTGGTCCTCTGAGCCACAGCTTGCAAGGTGAACCCTCACTCGGGGCACTTTGCTCTCCTTACGGCTCCCACAGAATGAAGTGTGCAAGAGGCAACGATCCAGAAATGGCCCAGCTGAAGCGGCCATGGGAGGAAGCCGGGCAGCCAGAAGAAGCTGGGGCCAATGGCAGACGCAAATGCTCCCACTGTGGCATGCAGACCACCAGCTGAGAGAAAAATCTCAAGCCTCTGTCCAGTCGCCTCCCACCCAGGAGCATCGTCCCCCACTCCCCACCCCCGGGAGGCCTTAGCACCATCTGGAGCACCCCCACAGCACCACACTGATCTGAAGAGCCCCTGCCCCACGCAGGGCCCCCAATGCCTCCAGTGTCCTCCAATGCCACCCAGCCCGATCAGAATGCCACCAATCTGATGACTGCCGAGGAAATCCGTATTAAAAGAAAAGTAATCTGCACTGAGGAAAATTAAAAAGCTGAGAGGTGCTGGGTCCTGGGGAGACCCGGTGTCACCCCACGCACCACCCCTGGCCTCGTCACAGTTTTTGAGGCTCCTGGGAAGCACCCTTGCTCACAGCCGCACCAGGCAGCTAGTCAGACCGTCTCTTCCTTTCCTGACCTGGCGGGGAGGATTATGCCCCGAGGCTGAGCCTCAGACTTCCGCCCATCGGTCCTTCCCTCCTGCTTAAAATAAAGGCCAGATCACGAATCTTTTCTGCTCTGTCTCGCAATCCTTGCCGTCCTCCAGGAGTATCACGCCCCCACTCTTGTCACTGAACGTGGTGGGAGGGGGGAGGAGTGCAGAGCACGGGCATTTGGGGCTAAGAGAAGGAAAGGGGCAACCGCTCCACAAATTCGAACCGGGGGCCCACGCACACCCGGAGAGGTGGCGCCCGCTGAGCACGGCATGGTACCTCCTTTCTCCAGGCCTCAGTTTCCCCACCGATGTGAGACATGGCGTTGTCCTCTTCCTTACCTAATGGCTTTCCTGGGAAAGGGGTAAGCAGAGGTAGAAACATGCTCCCCCCTCCAAGCACAGGCTCTTCGGGAACACTCAGCCGAGGCGCTTCTCAGCCCTTTCTTCTCCAGACTAGAAGTCTCTAGACGTCTCTCCAACTCGGGGACAGTTAATGTCCTGATCAGGGAATGGGGGAGGGGAGGCTGGGTGTCTCCAGATAGAGGAGACAGTGGGACGTCAACTGGGGGGCAGGTAGGCTGGGTGAGAAGCTGGTCTCCGTCCCCACCAGGCCGGCCTGCAGGGGCCTCTCCTCCCTGAGGGCCAGTGGCTGACACCATCCACTAGCCCGACCTGACCGGGAATGGCGCAGAGCCTCAGGGAGCTTGGCCACTGTGACCCGTTCTGTGAATTCTTTGCCGCTGCATAATGCTCTGTATGCTCTTATCTGATTTGTCCAAGGCAAGGGCTCCGGTCCACGTTGTCCCAGCTTTGCACACAGTAGGTGAGCAACAGGTACTCACCGTCTCCTTTGGAAAGAGTAGTTGGACGTCACATCCAGCAGCAGGAGGCTTGTGACCAGCCTTTGTAAGAGGGTCTGCCCCTCCTGCTGTGCCCTGGGCAGCCAGCAGCACCCGCCCTCTCCTCTGGGAGCCCCCGCCGTCCACCGCCCTGCTCCAGGCCCTCCCATCTATTCTCCATGAAGAGGCCACAGATCCTCATGTCCTTAGTGTTCAGCAAGCCCGTCATGTTAACCCTCACCCCAGCGCTGCAACCAGTAGCCTCCGTGGCTTCCCATCTGGATTGGAAAAAACTCAAATGCCTTAGAGCAACCTCGAAGTCCTCCCTGTCTTGGCCCTGCTTCCTCCGCAGCCCAGCAGCTTCTAGAATGTGCCAAGAGGCCTCTCACCATTCACTGTGCACAGCGGCCTCCTCTGCTGGAAACCCCAAGGCAGATGCACACGGGAGTAAGTGAGCCAGTGCCCCCTTCCCTGGGCCACAGGTGAGGGGTAATGTCCGGGGACCTCACTGACCCCAACTTTTGTTCGCTTAGACACTTCTTCTTGTTATAAGGCACACCACTGGAATTACCTGCTTACAACCCAACATTCCAGGACTCTCAGACAGACTGTCAGCTTCACGTGGTCACCAGGTCCCACCCCCCGCTCCCAGCGTCTGGGGCAATCCTGTTGTTCAGCAATGTAGTAGCCATTCAACACATCCACGGAATGAATGAACGAATGAACACCATAGATGACTCCTTCAAGCCTCCTAATCGTTGCCCAAACATCTACGGGGATCCAGACTCCGGCCAGTCCCAGAGCAGAGCAGATGTGCTGGGGTCCAGTCCAAAGTCCTTCCTGGACCAGCTCCCTCTGCGTGTGATGACTTCATGGGGAAGTGCCTCTGGGATGCAGGGACAGGAGGACAGCCCACACCCAAAGTCCGCTCTCCAGGAAGGCGCTCTCACAGCTCTCTGCTCTTGAACAAATGAAACTGAAAATCTGCTGCCTGCCAGCTCCGGTGGTGGGGCTGGGGGACTCTCATTCAAACCAAGTCAACAGCTGTAAAGACTCAAAAGACACACGCGGGAGTGGAAGCCAGAGAGCGAGCGAGGGCCGGACGGGGGCCTCGTGTTTCATTTTCTCCCAAATGGCTCCGTGGAAAAAGTTTTGTCTCCAAGAGGTGAGCCCTTCCAGATCTGCTGCCGCAGATTCCCTGTGTACATCCTCCCTCTCTCTCCCCGCAACGAAAAGCAAATGCGTAAAGCAGCAGCGTGGCAATCTGTCTCTCCAGAGCTCAAGGCCGAGGGCATATCTGGGGGCAGGGGAATGAAGAGCAGGACTTCATTCATGCAGAACCGAAGGGGACTCTGGGGTAGAGACGCATGTTCGTGGGACACCAAAGCCGTCAGGATTATAGGAGCTCCCTGCAAACTCCCATAGCCCAGGACCCCTGGAACATCAAGGATGCAAACCCACGGTCCAGCCTAATATGCGCATGTCTGTGAACCATTTTCCCGTTCATCGCATTTGACCCTTTCCACAGCCCCAGCAGGTGGACTCAACGATTCCTCCTCTGCACTTCTAGGAAGCTGGCGTCCTGACAAGTTAGATGGGATATTCGCAAGCCCTCTGCTGAGACTCCACAGGAGTCAGTGCAGGTTTCAAGGGCATTTGACTCCATTCCCGGGGGAGCCACACAGAGGGTGTGGTACGAGGGCTGTGCTCCCGGGACATGGAGCAGGCCGCCACGTCACAGCCTTCCCTGGCTTTCCATCAACAGGGATTCCATGCCTGCCCCTCCAGGACGGTCCTGAGGGCTCCTGCTTCCCGAGACGTGGCTGCAGGGACAATGGACCTGTCCAAGGGGACGATGGACGTGTCCAAGGAGTGAAAAGCCAGACCACCGGGTCATCAGGTGGGGAAACAGCAGCTCCCTCATTAATATTTACTATCATCACGAACTAAACTCAACTACTAAGTAAGAAGAAATTAATACATTTGACATAAATATAAAAGAGAAAGCTGGGGCATCACGGAATTCATTTCTGGGCAAATGGGAATGACCTTCACCACACATTTGTGAATCTCTCCCAAAAGGAGGTGAGGAAGGAGTCGAAGTGTCCCTGTGGGTCTGTGCTCTCCAGCCACGGGGGGGGGGCCTGTGGGCACAGCAGGGGTGCAGGGGGCACCAGCAGGCAGAGGGTCGAGAGGAAGAAGACATGGCTGCACCCCTGCTCCCAGAGGCAATGTCAACATAAACGGTTCTGCCGATCTGCACATTTCCTGGGCTGCAAGGAAGGTTTGGAGGTAAGTCCTCTGTTTTCAAATTCCAGAGACTCCCAGGAGAGAAGGAGTTTGGCTTCCGAAAGCTCCCTTAGACTTCCCCCACCCCCGCTGCCCAGTGCGCGTGACATAATATTCCCTCCTCCCACCCCGCACCATCCCACCCCTCCAGCTCTCTAGTAAGGGCAGCCCAGAGGAGTCCCTCCTGTTGCCCATAAGATCCTGTCACTCATCCATGGGGCAGCCTGGGCCTGGGACAGAGACAGAGAGGAGCAGATGCAGGCGGAAGACAGACGCAGTCCATGTCCAGGGTCCTGGGTTGAGAAGGGTGAGGAGAGGGAGAGGGGAAGAGCAGAGAGAGAGGAGAACACCAGGAGAAAGATAGGGGAGGGAGAGAAGAATCCACCAGGACTGGCGTTTGGGGGGTGTCAGAGACAGAGAAACAGAGAGGAATGTGGGAGAGACAACGAGGCAGAGAGAGACACAGAGAGACAGCCAGCCAGAGCCAGAGCCAGAGCCACGGAGAGAGGGAGGGACAGAAGCCATCGAAGGAGTGGGAGGTAGGCGGGGAAGGGAAGGAAGCGAGTGATGGACGTCTGAGGGGAGACAGACAGAAGAGAGGACCAGGGGGCGAGGATGGAGGATGGTGAGTTCAGAGACGGCCTTGAGCTGGGAGTCCTGGCACAGGGCTGGGGAGGACAGGGGCCCGGGGAGCCTCCGTGGGTCCATGCTAAGTCCTGGAGCCTCAGGCCAGTCTCAGCCTCCCCGGAGCCCTCAGGTTGTCAAAAGAAAATTTCAAAAAGGGTGGTTTGTTCTTGTTGTTGTTGTAAGAACAATTGAGCCAGCTGAGGAGGGGATCAACAAGAAAACTGCTCAGCTGAGCCTGGTGAACACAACACCTGGAAGGCCCCCTTCTGCCCCAGAGCGGATGTGCCCCAGGGCTGGCGTCCTGCCAGGCCTGGAAGCCCCGGGAGGAGCGGGCCCCGGAGGCTGGGCCTCACACGCCGGACCAGCCCAGGAGACAGGGGACACTGGGCAGTGTGTGAAGAAGGCTGCGGGCTCTGGAACGCGGCCCTCCTGACCCCTTCTCAGGGCTGCTGTGCACCTGCCCTCACAGCCAAGGCTAATCTCCCTGTTCCATACATCAAATTCAAGTTCAGTTTCAAGAAACCCAAAACCCTCTGGTGAGGCTGTGAGTCCTCTCCATGTTTTAGGATTTGCCTAGAAACACAGGGTCACCACGGCGTGTGGGGGGGGGTCGTCTTGGCCACCTCTGAAGCCCCTCTCCCCCCACACATGGGCCCACGACAAAGCAGACTCCTAGTCATGAGAGGGATCCCTGGGGAAGCCCCGTCCCGGGGACAGTGGTCACCTGGGAGAAGGCCCGCTGATTGTTGGCGGCCCTACACGGCAGGTTTTCCTGCTACGGTGAATGACATCACAGAGAGCCCCTTGGGCCTTGGTTCCTGCTCTGCCACCTGCTGGTCCTGTGACCCTGAGACTGGCTTCAGGTCCCTGAGTTCCAAGTTCTTCCCCGGGGGGGATGGTTGGGGAGAAGGTGGGAAGCAGCTCCTGCCACACCCACCTCCCAGGTGTTTTTGAGGAAGCAAGGTCCTCCCTAAGGAGGGAGGGTGTCAGGACTCTTCCAAGTTAAAGGGACTCTGCCTTTAGAAGGAGGGCCCCAGGGACCCGCAAGAATCACCCAGGGGCCTGCACCGGGGAGGTGGGGATGGGCTTTGGGTCTGGCTCTGCTCTTGTAAATGCAGGCTTCCCAGCTGATGGTCTCTCAGACCCCCAGATCTGCGGGCTGCCTTTTGGGAAAGGGGGCTATGAAGGAGGACAGAGCCCTGCTAGGTAAGGGCTCCCCACGTGGCACAGGCTCTGCTCCTTCTCCCTCTGGCCACCCTGTGGGCTGTGGCGAAGGAAGAAAGCCAGAGAGGAAGGAGAAGAGGCAGGGAGTGAAATAAAGAACAAGGGAAGGAGGCAGAGGAAGAAACCGACAACTGAGGAGCTCACCCAAAACTAAATTCTCTGACTGAGCACGCCCACGGCCCCCAGGCCCGGATCATCCTCAGGACCTCTGGGAAGGAAGGAGGCAGGGGCAGCACCAAGCCTGGGCCACCCCACAGCTCCATCCCTTTCCACCTGACTGCCTGGGCCACCCCACAGCTCTGTCCCCTTCCACCTGACTCAAGATTCCCAGGCTCCCAGACCCGTGGGGGCAATGGTCAGATCAGACGCCCTTCACTAGGCACCCACACGAACAGTGGCCCGGCAGCCTCCAGCCTCTGGCCCCCCGCCACCTTCTCCTGGCTCGGTCCACATCACATCAGTTCTGCCCTGAGCTGCCTTCCTCTTTATGAGGAAAAAGCTCCACATCCCCAGAAAACCTCACCTAATTCTCCCTCTGTTCGAAACACATGGAGAAAATCCACACAGACTGACCCATTTTTAGACAAGAATTTCTGCTCTACGAAGGAATCCTGCAAAGTGCCGGGGCATTGTGCCCCCAGGTTATTTCTACACAGATCTCTCCTCTGTGGGTGCAGCCGTGTCTGCAGCAACTACCTGGTCTGGTGTGACCACCTTTGGGGCCCCAAGTTATCCACAGGTGCTCTGAGATCCCATAAAATAGGCTGCTGGAAGCCTGGGGGACAAGGGGCAGGGACAGGCAGGGTGCCCAGCACTGGGCCGGCAAAGACAGAACACTGTCACCCTCTAGGCAGCTCCCAGCTCCCCGAGACTCAGGGCTCCCAAGAAGGGAAAACTCAGAATAGAGTGCGTGGGACTTGCTTTTTGTGCCGAGAAAGGAGGAGATGACCAGAGGAAGGGAGGGATGGGAGTCGGCGGGGAGCTTAGGTAAATGCACTGGGTAATACCAAGGTGATCAGATGCATCTGTGGGCCTCTGATAGGGTATCACCAGGCAACAGAGAGAGAAGATTGATTCCAGGAAGGGAGGACACACAGCTTGGTACCCAAGAGGTCACAATCCACCAAATCCAGCAGACAACATGAGGCTTCTCCAGCCATCCACCTGGGCGTCTAGGGTCACATCCGCAGTGACGGAGGTCATGGGCTCTGGGGACAAGGAGACATGGCATTCGAGGATGGCACAGGGGAGACCAGGGGAGACCAGGGGCCTCCCAGGCATCCCCCCTGGGTACCAGGCTTCCCAGGAACCAGGATGATCCCCCAAAGGGCCCACACTGGGCCAGAGGAACGAGGAGTGCATGGCCAGGCTCTGGGGGAAGGAAATGGTAGCAGAAGTGCTAGTGGTCAGGAGTCCTCCAGGAGGCTGGCCGTGTTGGGATGACAACCTCCCCTAGATTGATTGTTCTTCCCACTAGCAAGGTCAGGAATATTAATTTCATACAAGTTAATTTGATGTAATGTGCAAGACGAACGCTTGTTCAGTTGGGTATCACTGTGCTAATAAAGCTGCGATGCTTTCACGCCAAGAAAAGCATGGCGTTAGCTGATTGGTGCATAAGGTTGGCGTGAATCAGGCGACGTACCCTTCAGCGGAGCCGGAGTGGCCAGGAGCAGCTGTTTCAGCCATCAGAGGCTGCTGCTGATTCTTTAGAAGGCCAATGACAGCGAGGTCCCGGGGACACCTCCCAGCTGCTGGAAGCCCCAGCATCTTCTGAAGCCTGAGCACCCAGACCGAGGTCTATCCCTGTAGATATGACAGAGAAGATTCCCGAAGCCACACGTGGCCCTCACGTCCCAGGGTAAGAAAGGCCCTTCTAAGGCTTCTCTCTGTGGATTCTTGCAGCAAGGAGAGCCTCATTCAGCCATCTCAGCAGCCCTTCTGAGCAACCTCCCTCCCCTTCCCGAGACCTTCCCCTGTGAGAGTGCTGGGTCAGATAAACAGGAGGCCAGGAAGTTGGGAGGCTCCCCCAGATCAGCAAGGAAGGCGAGCTCCCTCGGCTCTGAGGTCACGCTCCCCCCATTGCTTCTGGGCGATATGCTCTGCTACAGGCTGGCACCCACCCTGCTTCAAGGAAAAAATAAATGGATCAAAGACACAGTCAGGTTCAAAGCAATTGCCTCAGACAATAAAAAGTAAATAAACACTTGGTTTGGGGACCTGAGTCCCCTCTGTCCCCAGCTTCAAGCACACAAGAAAAATCCTCTCAACTGTGGTGGAATTTCAGACAGCAGCAGATAGGGACTGGGTGAATCATTAGGGGCAAGGGATGTGCTCAGACTTCTCACATGGCACACATGGATAATGGACAATTTTGCTAATGGCTAAGAAGAATCCTGCCTTACACACCTTCAGCTCTGAAGCATGGGATCTCCTGGAGATCAGACAGAGTGATCCTCACAGGAGAGCTTGTGATTCCCATTGAGGCAGCTACTAAACCAAGGAGAATTCTTGCCTATATGCTCACTCAATGATCTCAAAACCTGGGGTAACCACAGGTGAGAATAGGGCAATAGGTTGAGAAAATTCTGAGTAGTCCTTATGATGGGCCTCTTCCAAGTAGGCTATACATGTACAACTCAAATTCTTGCTAGGCCTTATTGGCTGTTCTTCATGGTGCCCAAAGAGCTCTATCCAGGGAGAAGATAAATGAATGGCTTCCATGAAGGAGGAATGAAGACTTACATGGAAGAGGAGACAACTGATTCATGCAATTGATCTATCCACCCACCCATCCACCCATCCATCCATCCACCCACTCACCTACCTACCTACACACCCATCCATCCAAACATCCATTCACCCACCCAGCCACCTACCCACACACCCATCCAACCATCCATCCATCCATCCATCCATCCATCCATCCATCCATCCATCCACTCGTCTACCTTCCCACACACCCATCCATCCAACCATCCAGCCATCCACCTGCCCACACACCCACCCATCCACCCATCCATCCATCCACCCATCCATCTACCTACCCACATACCCATCCATCCAACCATCCTTCCACCCACCCATCCACCTACCCACCCACCCATCCAACTATCCATCCATCCATCCATCTAACCATCCACTCGTCTACCTTCCCACACATCCATCCATCCATCCATACATCCATCAATCCATCCATCCATCCATCCATCCACCTCTCCATCCATCCAGCTACCCATCCACTCATCCATCCATCCACCCGCTCACCCATCCATCCACCCATCCACCCATCTATCCAAAAACTCATCCCTTCATCCAAAGTGTATATGATATAAGTACATACTCTAGATGATCTAATTTAGGAATAAGAAGTTGTCAAAATAAATAAGTCAGAGTCACAGGTTTTACTTTTATGTGGTTAAGATGACCTTGGTTACATAGATCATAGGGCATTAAAGGATCATACACCTTTGTAAACTTCTTTCATATTCAAAGCCCAGCATAACCAAGCTCCATTTTATCTTCCAAGTTTATCTTCCACTGTCTACCTGTCCTCGGACACACAAGCCACCCTTCCCCGATGATGCTCCTTTGTCCTTCCTTGGTCTATGCATTTCTTCCACTTTATGTAACATGCTCCATCTTTTCATAACCTCGTCCCAGCCCTCCAAGACCCTGCTTGTTCTGCCCCCCACCCCAAGGAAGCCCCTTCACACCTGTCCCTCTGAAAGTGACCTCTCTAACCTCAGTGATGATGGCATGGGTGGAAAAGTCCTCTCTAAACTCTAACTTTTTAGAGAAATATAAGGAATGATGATTAGCTAATTGCTTGTACCAAGTCTCTTCTGCCATTTATCCCACATAACTTTTACAATGGCTAACTGTGCACATAAACCTTCTCCATGCACATTACAGAGGAGGAATCCAGCATTCCTCACCCGTGCAACCTTCACACAGCCCAGCAGGTCAACATTCTTACACACTCCTGGTCAAATTCACAGCATTAGGTGGGAGCTGCTTGGCCTAAGAACTGCCACAGATCAAGTGGCAGAAGTTCCCACCAGCTCCCTTCCCACTCTCAAATGCAGGGCAGAGCAGCCCCAAGAGCCTTCTGACCTTGCCCACATCTCCCCGCAATTCTATTTCACAGAACAGACACACTACACAGAAGTCAAGGTCACAGTATTTCTCAGGAGTTCCTGACAAGGGTGCGTATCCTATGACTGCAGAGAAAACTGGAAGGAGAATGCTCCCAGGGACCAGAGAGAAGCTCACCCCTTCCCTCCCTGCACGGGTACCAGCATGGTAGTCACCTGGGTCAGGAGGCCTTTCTGAGGCCTGTAGCACTGCCAGAACAACCTGTTACTCACCTAGCACTCAGCCAGCACTCAGTCAGCACTCAGCAGGCACTCACCTAGCACTTAGTCAGCATTGAGCCAGCATTGAGCCTGCACTTACCGAGCATTCAGACAGCACTCAGCCAGCGTGCACATAGCACTCAGCCAGCACTCACCTAGCACTCAGCCAGCACTCACCAAGCATTCAGACAGCACTCAGTCAGCACTCGCTTAGTACTCAGCCAGCACTCACCTAGATTTCAGGCACTCACCTAGCATTCAGCCAGCACTCAGCCAGCACTCACCTAGCACTCAGCCAACAGCACTCAGCCAGCACTCACCCACCATTCAGACAGCAGCACTTAGCCAGCATTCAGCCAGCAGTTACATGGCACTCAGCCAGCACTGACCCAGCACTCAGATAGCATTCACCCAACACTCACCCAGCATTCAGACAGTACTCAGACAATACTCACCTAGCACTCAGACAGCACTCACTCAACATTTAGCCAGCACTCACCCAACATTCAGAGAGTACTCAGCCAGCACTTACCCAGCACTCAGTCAGGACTTAAACAGTACTCCCTAGCATTCAGCCAGCACTCACTTACACTCACATAGCACTCAGCCAACATTCAGCTTACACTCAGCCAGCACATAATCAGCACTCAGTCAACACTCAGCTAGCATCTAGCACTCAACTAACATTCAGAAAGCACTCACTCAGCACTCACTCACCTTACAGTGAGACCAATACTCAGCCAGCATTCAGACAGTACTCAGCCAGCACTGACCCAGCACTCAGACAGCACTTCACACTACTAGCCTAGCACTCAGACAGCATTTATACAGTACTCAGATAGTACTCACTCAGCACTCAGATAGCATTCAGTCAGAACTCAGAAAATACATACCCATCACTCAGGCAGTTCTCACCCAACATTCAGACAGCACTCAGCACTGGGACAGCACTCACTCTGCACATGCCCAGCACTTAGTCAGCATTCACCCAGCACTCAGACAGCACTAACTCAGCACTCAGCTTGCACTCACCTCACACCCAGTACTCAGCTAGCACTCACCCAGCACTCTCCCAGCATTCAGCCAGCACTTAACCTGCACAAACCCATCACTCAGCCAGCATTCACCCAGCACTCAGAGAGCACTCATTCAGTACTCAGAGAGCACTCACCTAGCACCCAGAACTCACCTAGCACTCTCTCAGCATTCAACAGTCAGCCAGCACTCAGGCAGCACTCAACCTGCACAAACCCAGCACTTGGCCAGCATTCACCCAGCACTCAGAGAGCACTCATTTAGCACCCAGCCAGTACTCACTTAGCACCAAGCACTTAGCTAGCACTCACCCACCACTCAGCACTCAGTCAGCACTCATCCTGCATAAACCTAGCACTCAGACAGCATTTAGCCAGCACTCAGAGAGCATTCATTCAGCACTCAGCCAGCATTCACCTAGCACTCACCTTGCACTCAGCACTCAGTTAGCACTCACCCTTCACAAACCCAGCATTCAGCCAGAATTCACCCAACAATCAGCCAGCATTCAGACAACACCCACCTAGCACATATTGAGTACACACCAAGTTTTACTCATACACACGTGATCACCATTTATATGGCTAGCTCACATCCAGGATGGCATGTAATCTTCCTAGACAGTTTGAAAAAATAAAGTTTTAAATGATTTATATTTATATTTTATTAACTGACATATATAAATACCCATTGATTTCAACTTCACTTGTATTTATTAAGATAGGTTAAAATAGCTTTCCCTAAACCAATAAATACATAAATAGTACCTATTGGCTGGTTGGCGTCACATTATCTGTTTCCCTGCAAATATCCTGTCTCACAAATTTATGCTGACACTTGTATAGTCTGACTTAGGTGTTTCTTGTGCTAGATTGAAGAACCCTCAACACCTCACCATGCCCAAAAAGAGAGAAAGACAGATGGAGAGAGAAGAGAAAGAAAGGAAGGAAGGAAGGAAAAGAAACATAAAGCAACACTCTCACCAACTAGCTCCTATATCACATAATCCTTTGATGGAGGCTAATTCAACAGCTTATATCAAATTTGAAAATATATATATTCTTTGACCCAGCTAGGAATCTACACTAAAGAATTACTCACCTATGTGCAAAACCAAAACAAAACCAAACCAAAACAAAACAAAACAAAAACAAAAAAACAAAAAACAAAAAAAGAACCTCTATGTTGAAAGATGTTCTCAGCCACATTTCATATAACATCAAAAAAGTAGGACATCTATTCTATGAAACAATACGCAGCTGTTTTAAGACTAAGAGAGAAATGCCAGCAAAGTCGGGGAGCAGTGAGGATGCTCGTTCACAGACACAACAGTAGGAACCGGTACAACCACTCTGAAAACCTGAGTCCCTATTCGGGCCACAGGTGACCCTGCTCCACAACACAGCAACTCTCTGCAAAGACGCCTACCCAACAGAGATGCATGCACAGCCTGCAGAAGACCTGGACCATAATGGCCTCTGGCACATCACTCATAACAGCAAAGAAACTCAAGACAGCCTGAACACCCATCAACAGCAAACGGACACCTGTACTGTGGTCCATCCATACAGCAGAACAGCTTATAGCGGGAAGATGAACCAACAATTCCACGCATACAACAGAACGGTATATAGCAGAGAAGATGAACTTAGGTTTGTCTGATGCCTTTCTGTACGTGACACTGACTTAAAAGTTTATTTTAAAAAGAACAAGGTAGTTCTATAAATTCTGATGTGGGAAGATCTCTAAGATGTATTGTCAAATGGGGAAATGTTTTCTGTGTGAGCTGGGAGTGGGACAGGTTGTGTGGTAGGCACCGAGAGGAAGGATCTCCTCCTGGATGGGAACAGTGTGCTCCAGGTGCAGGAGGGAACATGGTTGCTGGGGAGGGAGATGGCAGGAGGAGGACAGGAAAGGAGGTCTCTTCTGCATCGTTTGCAATTTTCACAAGCACACACTCATGAATGTCTTGCAAAATTTTAATACATAGAAAAGGCCATTTACTTTTAGTGTCCCCAGTCCCCTCCTAGGTGGCAGGCTCTTTACAGGACAACGTTCCCTCTCAGGGCACTCACTGGGGAAGGCAGGTGTAGGACAGCGGGCTCCTGGATGCAAAGTTGCAGGCGTCAGGGGCCAGCCCCATGGGACATACACAAGCCCATCAGCCTCCCTAGATGCCCCTGCCTTTGCTGCCCGCCTGCATTCTGGGTACAGAAGTCACTCAGTCACAGTGGATTAGCAGAAACAGGGGTAAACTATGTGCTGAAACCACTGACCTTGGTGAAGAGGAAGGGAGAGCCACCTTTCCACCTCCTGCAAAGGCTGCTGCCCGCCTGGGGCCCCACGCGTGACTGCGATAACCCAAAGCACCCATGGGCCACGGTGCTTGCAACCACACGTGGGGCCCTGTGCTCACTCGTGGAACCTGTGGGACTCTCAGGCTTGCCTTTTCCTTTCTAGTTTGGCTCCTTCCCCTCACTGCTCTCCAATCGCAGCCTTGCTATCACCTCACCAATTCTCCTGAGCCCCCGAGGTGGCCATGGCAGGGGCAGAGGTCTGCAGTGTAGCCTCTCCAAGCGTCCCTTCCCGTTGTCAGAGCTGAAAGAGTCAGCTGCCTAGGGCTGAGAGGACACGCAGTGTGGCTGATTACTTCCTTCCTGGGACAGACAGAAAGTTTTAGGGCCTCCGGATTTGAGTCTGAGACAGGTGCTCAGGAAACCCCAGGCTTTGGGGCGGTGAGGAAGGGCCCGCCAGACAAATCAGAGTCCACGTCCCTTGGCTGTCACTTACTTCCCTGGCCATTCCCTAATGCATTCTGATGGCCCCAGAAATCCTGCTCCTAAAACCCAAACATGAACACTCCGCCCCACTGCAAAGAGCCCTGCAATCAGATCAGAAGCCATTTCCCAGGTCAGGCCCAGTGGGCACCCTTCTCGGCACAGAGGGACAGAGCCGAGCGCAGCTTCCTGTGGCCTCCTGGGTAACTGCCCCTCCTCAGGTGGCTCTCAGGGACATTTGCAATTTTGGCACCCCCCCCCCCCAGCTTCACTGGTACTTCCTGGGTATCTAGGGAAGTTCCCTTTGGGCCTCTGCCCTTGTGACCAGGAACGCTTCACCTCCAGAAACCAAGCTGATGCCCGTCTCCCGGGGTGCTTCCCTGTCCCTCCCAACTCCAGGCTGACCCTTCCCACCTCTGAGTGTCCACAGCCCTTCAGGGATTTTGCAGCCCCCACAGAGGTAAGGGGGGGAGGGGGTGGGCAGGCCAAGGTAAACTGTCCTAACAGTCCCTGGTATGGGACCTGGCACATGCCGGGGGCCTGACGGAGCTCTCCAAATTGCATTCAGAGGAAGAGAAGGTGGACTTCAGCCTTGCTCTTTTCTGTTTGTTTGCTTTTGGTTTGTTTCCTTGAGACACTTCGGAGCCCAGCAGCATTTCCGTCATAACTAAAAAGCAAGAAACGAAAGCCAACACTTGGGAGCCTCCTTTCCCCTGCAGCTGAGGGTCACGGGCCGGCATCACCCATGGAGGCATCTTCCTGAACGTGACCTTCCCTGAGCTGTAGAACACGCCGAGGCGGGAGGGGCAGCCCACATCCCAGGCCTGCTGAAGGGATGCGGAGACTGAGGCTGGGGAGGGAGGCAGTCCTCATGACGCTGGCTGGCAGCCAGAACCCAGGCCCTTGCCTTCTTTCTCTCCCTGCGTCTCCCACATGGGAGCAAGCTGTGTGCGTGTAAAGACACGGAGGGAAGGTGCCCCTAGTCATGGAAAGTGTGGCACACATCCTTGGCCAAACGGGGCAACATCACCTACCTTAAAAGTTATAAAATATGCACAGTAGGTCAAGGAGCACATGGCACACAGTGGGGGTGCCTAGAGCCCTCTTGTGGGTCCCCACAAGGGCACCCAGGTCTCCCGGGGCAAGAGGGAAAGTAGCTTTTGCATCAGAAAATACAAACGGGAGGGCTGTTTTCTGGGGCCAGCAAAATCCGCAAGTCCCTGAAGGTCACCTGAGACCGGCCTACAGAGTGTGGGGCAAACGGGCTCTCTGCCAGCTCTGGAAAGAGGAGGGGGCAGGCGCCTTGGGGATGCGTCCTCTGGCCACAGCAAGTGAGTGTGTGTGTGTGTGTGTGTGTGTGTGTGTGTACAGAATGTCCTCATGTCAACCTTCCGTGAGGGGGGCCGGCAAGCCCGACAACGAACACCACCCTGTAGATCTGTCACCCAGTCTGGGAGGCGAGCCTCAGGGCAGCCCCTTTATCCCGGCTGCCTCTCTGAGGGGAAGGTCTGAACGGTCTGGAGCCACCACCATGAGCACAGAATGTCACACGAGCAAAGACACTTGTCAAATGCCTTTCCCTTACAAGCACCCTCATCATGACCCGTGTTAATGAAGTTAATTGAATTTAAGATCAATAATGGTTAATTATTGCAATTTGACATTCAGAGATAAATGGCTTTAAGACAGAGCAGGGTGTGTGTGTATGCGTGTGTGTGTGTATGAGAGAGTGTGTGTGTGTGTGAGAGAGAGAGAGAGAGTGTGTGTGTGTGTGTGTGTGAGACAGAGAGAGAGAGAGAAAATGCTCTCCAAAGAAGGTGAGCACATTACAAGCCTAAGAGGGATCCCACGAGCCTTCCATTGATTCTGGTACAATCTGATCGACTTCATCCTCTGATGAATGTGGGCTTTTCAGAGCTACAAGTAAATGTTCTACAAGACTACTCTAACCCTTGTCACTGGCCAAATCTATACGTGCTGTACACCAGAAATCTATTGAGATAGATTAAAGACTTGCAGTGGAAACAAGAGCAGCTTCAATAAAGGTGAAGGTTTATTATATTGACTATTAATGTAACTTAACTGTATGCAGTTATGAACGCTTATGGATCAGGGCAGTTTAATTTGGGGCAGTTAGATATGATTATAATTGAACACCAATTTTTTTTTTTTTTAAACATTACCAAAGATGAACTGAATTCCACATGAGGTTGGGGGCGGGGGGTGGGGTGGAGAAGTTCAGCTCGGAAAAAGTAGGTGACAAGGAACTTGCCCGAGGACAGCCTCCAGGGGACAAGGGCCACAGGGCTGCTGCGGGGATGGGCCCAGGCCTCCATCATGCTGACCCTGACGGCTCAAGCCCCAGGCCCAGGTCCCTCGGCTCTCTAGGGCCTGACACCGAGGTGGGCTGCAGCTGTCCCCAGAGCTCGGGTCAGGCCGAATGGAGTGGCTCCTCTGACTTCCTTCCAGGTCGGGAAGAAGTTGACTGTTCAGAGGAGTTTCTTGGTAGAAAGACACATCCCCAAATGCGGGGGTAACTGATACTCCTCCCCACTCGCAGAACCGATTAAATGACCACTTACAAGATTCATAACGACAAAGTAAATGTTGCCGGGGAAAGAAAGTCCTTACTGATTGCAGAGCACTGACAATAAAATGCTGCTGAGGAGTTCTGTCAAAATGTAAGATTATGCAAAAACACCGTTGAGAACACTGCTAATCATCTGCTTGTGTCAATTACTTGAAGGGTCTCTGACAGCATATTTACATTAAACACATTTCAGGAGCAAAATCCTTAATGTTATATCAGAATATTTTTCATTACCATTAGTGAATCCTTAAAAATCTTTTTTTTTCCCCCCCTCGGCTACAAAAGGAGCGGTGGTGAGAAGCCTTGGGGGGTGGCGGTAGGGGGGGGCGGGGAATGGATGGCTGGGAATTTCAACTCATCCTGTTGAAAAGAGGCAGGGGTGGTGGAAGTCAGATGTGGGGGATCCCAATCCCTTTTTCCTCTAAGGGAAGATGGCGGGGGGCCCTCGTTTGTCCCCGAAGGCCTCTATGCCAAGTGGAGAAGGAGGCTCTGGCTTTCGCCCTGGCTGGGGTGGCCGGCCTCACACGCCCAGTGCCACCTCATTTAATAAGAGAAGCAGGGGGTATACGGGGGGTATACGGGGGTAATTGTTGGAATCAGAACCAAGGTAAGGCGGGGACTGGCACCATTCAAACGCCTCGTCCTGGTCATGCCATCTTGTCCACAATTAGGGTGGCAGGGAAAGGCACGGGGCCTGAGAGTGTGGTTGAGCGGGCACCTCTGCCATGGTCAGGAAGCAGAGACAGCAGAATGGACGACAGTGCAGGGTCCGCCTCAGGACTCTCCCGGAGGTGACAGACGGCAGGCTCAGAAGGACCCCAGGGTGCTTGGCAAAGCCTCTCTGAATGCTCTCAGGAAACCATACCCTAAGAGAGCCCTGGGCTTTCCTTGACCATCACAATGGCAGCAGCTAGGATGTTCTGGTGGCGGGGGGGCGGGCAGGGGAGTGTTGTTTTGGGGTCGTTTATTGACATTTTCCTTATGCTGCCTCCTCTTCTCCTCCGCACCTACCCCAGGAGGTGGATCTGGCTGTTGCCCCACTTCACAGATCAGGAAGACTGTGTTCCCCTCGGATGCACAGCTCGCCAAGCACAGAACCGGGCTGTGAACCCAGGTCTCCTGGGCTGCTTTCTCACTCCACACAGGGGCCATCTTAGTCACAGGGACAGTGAGATCCCAGCCCTGGAAGCATGCGCTGACACTCCCTGCACTTATAAAGCCAGACAAGGGGTCTATTAAATAATGTCTGAAAAGCCATGAAACCACCCCTAATCTCGAAAAGCTGCTCAGGGCTCCCCAGAAGGCACTTCTAAACAGTGTCCCAGAGGGAGGACCTGACGGCTGCCAGGTTACTGCCCACAGTCCCCAGGGCCCTGGAGGCCTGGAGCTGACCCCTCTGTGTTCTGGAAAGCACTGGCCTATAGCAGCTGTGCTGGTGTGACCGAGACCCAAGACTCCAAGTCACCCGCAACTCACTTGAAGGGAACGACCTGGGGCATGCAGAAAACGGAAAGGACTCACACCTACTCAGTCATTCCAGGGGACCCAATGTTTGTGGTTATTTCAGAAACAGGTGTCAAGTTATAGTTAAAACAAAATGAATTCCTTTTAAGAGATTCTATGCTCTGAATATTTTATTGAGTAAAAGCAGCCTTCCTCCCGTTCCCAGACGTAGTCTTTTCCCTAACTGATCTTTGTAAATGTGTGTCTGCTTTGACCTTAAAATACGACATATGCTTATCACATTTCTCATCAAATTGTGCAAGATAAAAAAAAAATAATGCCAAGAGCTACACGCCCGTCCTCCAATCACACCTCCAGACCCTAAGCGAGCTCGGCGTCGAGGAGGCCACAGGCCAAAACACAGCATCCGGGAGCCAAGGTTCTATCTAGTCCAACGAGGCCAAAATTGGGGTGGATTGTGAATGCCCCATTGCTTGCTTGATGGAAATAAGATATCACAGATGAATAATGTGACTTGGGTTCATTTGCATTTCTTTATATAGATTACACACACATCGACATGTAAATATGCACACACACAAATGCAAAAACATAAACACACGTGCACATATCCATCTAGACACACAAATGGACGTCTGCATGAATCTGATCGCCCTACAGCGTCATCCTTGAAATACGTATAAACGAGCCACTCCAAGCAAACTTACACCGAGGGAATACACGAGGCCAGAAAAGTCGTCCCCACAGGCGGGATCTGCCGATTTAGACATCTGATTCCCCACACACAGCCATCCATTTCGGGTGCACCCCCGCAGCTCTTTGCAAGAGAACGCAAACCTCAGGACCATTGGGTCGCGAACCCCAAAACGCGTAAACTGACCTTTCTCCATGGTTGCCCAGTAAAATGCCAGGGGTACACCCTTCTCTGGAGAGGACAGCGCAGGACTGGATCGACGGGGGCACCCTGTCCGCACGGGGCACCCAGCGGCCTCACATCACAGTCTAGAGGATTCTGTTCAGAATGCAATTCTCCTAGGGTTCAGCTGGTCCTTCGCCACGAGACCAAATCAGCTCCAGAGAGGGAGAAGGGGGTACCCAAGTTCCTCCTTCTCGGCCAGGCACTTCAGGCCCTAAAAGATTCCAAAGTTTCCCAGTCCAGATTTCTAAAACCCCACAGCTCCGGAGGGAAGGTGGGTGCTGACGAAGGGAGAGACCAGAGCCCTCTGCTACAACCATGATACGATTAGCAGAAGCAAACTGCCTCGGGAGGAGGCAGGTAGGGCACTCCCGACCATAGGTAACATTCGATGAGTCCTCCCAAGGACCGTGTGCTCGCCCAGGCACCTTCCACATATTTTCTCGCGGACTCCTCACAAGAGCCTGATGAAATACATACCCTGATCATTCGCGTTTCTCACACACAGACTCCGAACAACTTGCTTGAGAGGACAAGCCTGTCACGCAGGGCCAGGCTTCGGACGCAGCCGCCGTGCCCACAACAGACTCTCCACCCTTCCCGGTCGAGCCGAGCCCCTACGCTATATCTTCGCTGTTTACAGAAAGAAGCCCCCTCTCCCCGAACTGTCAGACTGGGACCGTCACCAAAAAAATTAATCTCAAGTTTTTAAAATATCAAAACCTTAAAACGTATAATTAAATTAATCATCATAAATTACGTTTTAGCACTGGGAGTTGGATTTATAATATCATTTTCAAACCTCTCTGTGAGATTTAAATATTTTATAGCATATGTGAGTTAGAGGGAAATGTGTCTAAGGGCTTAAATATCGCTATAGAGCAGCAGACTTTGACAAAAACTGTAGCACAACTGTTTCTAAGGTAGTTTGTAAAAATTATTTATTTCCATACCAGTTAATTATGATGGGAGTCTTTGTTGAATGCACAAGCATTAAAAAAGTGCTGATATTTTATGCATCTTTAACTGGAGCGCGATTCCCCGCAGCGCACTGGTAACTCCTTGACATTTAGCATTCACTCACAGCAACTGTAATAAGGGGTTTGATTGCTTCCTTTGCAGATGCAGTAATTTAATAACTGTGATCAGTTGCATAAATTTACTATACAACCATCTTAAGTTAGCCACATTAAAATTAAGCAAAATTGTAATCTGTTGACAGATTATTGCTACTGAACAATTCTACTAAAAGCATTTCAGATTAGCAAGTGCCACAAGCATTTGTGTTTTATAAGCTTGTAAAAAATACGGCAGCTTCCTCCTTCCCCACCCCAACATCCAGTCACCCCCCTACCCATAGGCGCACACACACCGAAAATCGGAAGAGTAGACAGTTGGGTGAAATTTCTGTGCTTTCTGCCAAATCACCTGGACGGCGGGTTTTGTGATTTGAGATGTTTTGTGTGGTGATCTGTGCTCCCTGGAAGTGAGGTGGGAGGGGTGAGTGTGTCAATTTCTCCCCCCCCCCATCTCCTGCAGCAACTTTGTATTCACTGCTAACAAGGCAGGTTTTAGGAATAAAAGGATCTCCATCCCCAGAGTAAAGGAAAAGTGCTAATTCCATCCCTTAGTTGCATAAAGGTAAAGGATGCCTGGCTCCCTCCAAGTGAGGTCCCTGGGGCAGACTCCTAAATTAAGAAGACAACACACAGGACGTCCCGCTCCACTGCTAGAGAAACCCCACCAAGTCTGTAGGTGCCAAGGGAATGGGGCTCAAGTTCCAAGGGCAGGTATTAGCAACAGCATGGCGATCAAGAAAAGAAAACAGTGCCCTTGCCCGCTCTGTTTAGAAGCAAAGTGGGACCCAAATCTCTTGCTTTGTGCCCCGTGAGTTGACTTTTCAGAGCAATGTTTAGCCAAGCAGGCAAGTCAGGAATAACTGTTTCTGATCCTTCCCAGCAAATATCTTTAACCATCTGTTTACACTTGCCAAATATGCTTCCAAGTTTCCAATTTTATCAGTATATAAAAAGAATATCTGTTTTTAAAAAAAATCGTAAATATCTTGTGATGCATCTTTACATAATTCAAGAGAAATTAAAAAAAAAAAAAAACCCTCACTTGAAAGCCAGCATGAGCACAGATTTGTTTAAACTTTCATTTACATAGAGGTTTGGGGGTGGGGGGGAGCCTCTAAAGGGGACGGGGGCTTTTTTGTACAGCAGGGTCAAATGTCAAAGGTGACCGGCTGCCTGTCAGGGGAGTGGCGGGCGCCATCCCCGAGCAAATGACCAAAAACCCAGAGGACCCATTCTGGGACAGCCCCGCATATGCAGCCTGTCACTTCCGATGGAGGTACGGGGTGCCTCCCAGACAGGTGACGCGTGGGGCTGGGCGGCAAGCTTCCTGCAGAGCAGAGACCACGGCTGAGCCTGACAAATTGGATAGGACTTCGCTACCAAATTTCCTGCCAAGAGGCCTAACAGTCAAATGTCTATCTTCTTCTCATCACCAAGGAGTGATACCACGACTCTGACACAGTGTCTCCACTACTTAAAGATAGAGTTAATGCAAAATGATCGAGGAACGTGAGCTCTACAGGGAACTTCTAAGAGCCGAGCAGAAGGGACTTTGTGTATATGTGCACGCACGTGTATGTGTGCACGGGCATGTGTGTGTAAAATCTTAACTCTCGTTAGGCAGCAGAGAGCTCGGGGGGAGGGTGCAGAGGAGGGGTCTGCCGCTGCCCCCAGTACCTGTGATTCTTCGTAATACGTTGGAGATAGCCCGGGCTAGATTTGTTTGCTTCTAATTATAACTCATTATGCTTCTAAATATGTTCTTTAGGGTTACCACATGCAAAAGAATGGAGGTAGGAAAGAAAGAAAATGCACCGGGATTATTAAAAGAAAGAGAAACATACTAATTAGCTAACTAGTATACTCATTTCAATGTTTAATAATATTTTTTAACATTCCAGCATACGCTGCGGAATGAAAAATTACCCACAGCACCACCTGTGCGTCCCCCGGGACATGAGGATTTAGAGTTCTCTCCTGCAGTCTTGGAGCCCTCGTTGCTAAATATTTCTCTATTTCTTTGTATTCCACCCCGTCCCACCCCCACAAATTAAAAACAAAAAAGATAGTAAATTCTGTTTCCCACCAAAGCCTTTTAAATAACATCTCCACAAAGCCCAACTTAATTACATAACTTAAGTGCTTGAGAAAAAAAAAATAGCATTTATTCCCATAATTTTAGAAGCTGTCGCTACCCATTTCTATATGGGCAAACTACACCGATTATTTGAACAGCCCCTGTCTGCCAGCTCCCCCAGCCTGGCTAGGAATGGGGCTGTTGCTGCCCTCCGTTTTTGTATCTGCTGGGGTCTCCCTTGGCCCGGGGTTCTGGGAAGGTTCTGGGCAGGTTCTGGGCTTCACGTGGCCCGGGATGGGGCCAAGCGCCCGTAGCCAGGAAGACAGGAGACGGAGGGATGCAGAGGGTGCAGAGGAACGCGGGGCTGGCCAACCCTCTCACCTGCACCCAGAGCACCCATCAGGATCCCACAATTAAAAGCAGGTAATGGCCAAAGCCAAGGGCGCCTCACACAGCCCCTTGGGCTTGCTTCCTTCCAACTCCACTTCTGACTGCGGGTCAGTCCTACACAAACAAAGGCTTAACAGAAATGTTACCGAGGATATAATAGCCATTTCCAATGATAATACACAATTTTAGCACTGACGCTTGGCTGATTTAGGTGTTCGGTCAACGTGTCAAGCAGCCTGCCTTCCTTAGGCGGGCCTTTAATGGGTAACTGGCAGGCTCTGGCAGCCTTATTTCTGTTTTAGATTTGGTTTGTCATTGGGTATCCATTACCTGCCATTCATCTTTGATCTCTTTGGACAGGCCTGATCAAAAGATGTCATTTGACCTACTCCACTTGGCAGAAACTTGTATGACTCTCATAAAGGGGCCACCCCAGCTATAAATAAAATGACATTATTATTTTTCTGTCCTATCATGTAGAAGAGACAATTATGATAATGCAGTGTCTGTCATCGGGAGCCCAGCAAATTGCTAGCTCTCACGCAACTGTTTAGCTTTCTTATTTGTTTTTTGTCTGTTTTCCTCCATTTCAAGTTGGAAATAAAGCAGAATTGAAATCCCTAATGCTCTGCCTCCCACTCCGACAGTCTCGGGGCTTCTTCCCATGGTACTGACATGCAGGTGTGGTTAGCAGCTTGTGTTTGTCAATGGTGGGTGGTGGCTATGGCTGGGTTGGCAACGCGAGGCAACGGGAAGATCAGGTTCGTCCTTCATTTAGCGTTTTGAAAACAAGCTAATCTCTGAAATTAGAACCAAGAGATACTACTGAAAATAGATAAAAATCATGGCAAGGGCTTACTGTGTCCTTCACCAGGACCTAAGAAGGAAAGGTGCCTCGAATATTCACCTGCCAAGCTAAAAAGAGATCGTTCAGAAGCCATGGCCAGGGACTCCCCCCACCCACCCACACACACACACACACACACACACAGAGCTTGGGGGACCCGCCAAACCAAAGGTAACTGTTTGTTACCTTTTCCACTGTGGACCAACAATACGGGCTCCATTTCTGCGAGACTGGCTCTCAAGCCCTTCTGGGAATGGAGGTTTAGGTGGTCTGGGGTCGGTCGGCTTCCTTCCTGGGTGGCTGAGAGCTCCACAAGAGCTCTTGGAAGTTGTTCTCCGTTGGCCAGATGCCCGTGTGAATCACAGGTGGCCGTTCTCCAGCTGCCCTGTGCCAGGCACCTGGCCTGCTCAGCAGGCTGCATTCAAACTCATGCTCTTTCTTGGGAACAGAGGGCAAAGGGACACACCCTCAAAGACCTCTGCTGAAATTCTGGCTGTGGCTGCTCGAAATCCTGTCATCCGAGAGCTAAAGAGGTGGCAGGAATGTGACAGAGAGGCACCAAGCCCAACACACCTCTTTCGAGAAAGGGGAAAAAGAAGTCCATAGGAAAGGAAGGGTCGGGGCGCCTGGGTGGCTCAGTGGGTTAAGCCTCTGCCTTCAGCTCAGGTCATGGTCTCAGAGTCCTGGGATCAAGCCCTACATCAGGCTTTCTGCTCAGCAGGAAGCCTGCTTCTCCCTCTCTCTCTGCCTGCCTCTCTGCCTACTTGTGATCTCTGTGTGTCAAATAAATAAATAAAATCTTAAAAAAAAAAAAAAAAAAAAGGAAAGAAAGAAAAGGAAGGGTCGCCAGGGTGTTAACGGCAGGGCTGAGACCAGACTCCACACCTCCTAATTCTGCGGTAGGGGTCCACCCACCCTGCCAGGCCACCTGTCACTTTCTCCAGGCTAGCCTGGAGCTCTCCCTTCTATGAGCAGGTGACCAGGTTACTCCTTGGGGCTGGCCGTTCTTCCCAGCTGACTTAGCCATGCAGGCTGGGCAGTGCGTCGCTTGGCATGAAGATACACGCGGTGGTGTGGCTGGCCATCCCCAGCAGACAGCAGGCCACTGGACATAACTCTGTACAAGGCTCTGGGTTTGGGATTTGGGCATCCCAAGGTCTCCTGGTGGCACCATTTACCCACCCAGGGGAAAGCCCCCAGAGAGGATGAAGCAAGTGGGTGGGTGAAGAACAGAGGAACAAAAAGGAGGAACGTAGCCTCCAGCCAGGCTGACACTGGTTAACCTTTACTTTCAGCAACAATGTGGACAGAGTATTTTCCAAGTACAGGAGCCCCACGCGGGTCAAGGTCATCTCCTGATGGAGTGGGGACACCTGAACCAAGACTGTCTCACTTTGATATAGGACACTCATTTTTGAGGAAGCACTCTGAGTCACTTCATGGCTCTGAGGACCATCAAATCGACAAGAATGAATATTCTGGATTAGCAGATGAGTCAAGAAAGTTCTGGAAATCGTCCCCAAGCTGGGAAGTCTAGGCAAGAAATGCTAAGAGCAGGGAAAGCTCTCCCTCAGTGATCCCAAGGTCACTTGTCTTGCAAAGCAACAGACAATGTGTCACAAAGAGAAAAGATGGTTCTAAAGATTACTATTGACATATGAGACCCTTGAGATTCAACTTGGGCACCCCCCTCCCAGGACACTGTTTGAAGTTTTCTCTCACCCTGGAATGAGTTAGGCATCCCTCCTCCACATTCTCATCCTATTTAGTGTCCATCTCAGTCACAGTACCCACATCAGAATTACAAGTTTCTGTTTGTCGTGTCCCCCACACTAGGACCTCCTTGAAGACCTGTGTCCCCTGCACCTGCCAGCACTGGCTGGAGCAGGTGTTCACCACACATCAGCTCCAATTGTCCTACTGACTCCCGAAACACATGCTCCAGTAACCTGGTGCCCTCAGAGGAATTTGTGATCACAGGAAAATGTACACAAGTACATTTTCCTTCCTTAAGCCTGAGCAACATCTCCTTTCCCCATCCCCAGAACCCCAGTCCCATTCATCATGCTGTCACATGACAGTTCGCTAAGCCTCTATTAAGTGCCCCAAACTTCTCAAGCCTTTCCCACGATAATGAGCTTCTCTTTCCTATAAGTTACTTCTCACATACCCATGCATCAAAAAGTGAAAACCAAGAGTCAGAAGAACCAAAACAGAAAGTGTGGGGACAGACCAGAGGAAGATAACACCCAGTCTTCTTGGATGCCTCTAAGCAGATGTGAGCTCCCAGGGAAATGGGGGCCACTTCACAAGCATTTCCTCTTTTCTTCAGATACAGCACTGACCCCAGGCGCTGGCATCCAAGATAGGTCTACAAATATCTGCTGTATGATGAACAATGGGTCTGTGGGTCCAGTGCCGAGGGCCAGAAGGAGCATGAACACAGGGGAAGAGGTTTGGGCAAGGTGGTGGCTCTCTGAGGGGCATATGACAGGACATTAAAGGATCCTGGAATCTTACAAGTCCAGGTCCATCTTCCATGCTGTTCCGAGAAGCTGGGCCACTTGGGCAAACTACAAAAGGTTCCGAGTCTTCCTCTGTAGAATGAGAATGAAAGTGTCTTCTGAGAATGGTTAACGGAATTACACATCCAAAGCGTTTAGCACACAGCCCAGCACATGGCAAACATTCCACAAAGAACAGTTATTTCTGGCGTAGAAATTATGCTTTTCCATCAGCAGGGAAGATCCTGCCATGACAAGAAAGGGCAGGACCTGCACAGTGAGAGGATCAGTCCCTGCACCAGGCCCCTTTGCAGTGGGGACAGTCATTAAAGTCCAGGAAACTCTGGCTATCAGCCCAGCCTCTTGAGTCCAGAAGAGCCAGGACAGGACGGAAGCTTAAAAACTATTCTCTATCTAACCTTGTCTCTGCATCTCGGGCCAAGAACTCCACCAGCAGCAAGCCTGGTTGACTCCTGGCTGGGCACTGCCCTGTTCTGGCTACTCTTATAAAAAGTAAGTAAACTTAGAACAGGTAAGGCTGGGAGGATCAGGGGCAGGGTGGGGCATTAATCCAGCCAACATTCTGGCTGGGGAGCCATTCATCAGCTCACTCTCCTCCCCCCTTCCCTTCACCTCTCAGCTCCGAAGGCAGAGCAGGAGCATCAGTGTCTGGGGAGGTGGGAAAGAGTGGAAAAATTAAGCGGACGGAACAGGTGCTCCAGAGCCTTTCCGCAATCTGGAAAGTGCCTTCCCCACCCGGGGATCTTCTTCAAGGCAACAGGCAAGCGGGTGACAGCATGTGGCCTCTGGCTGCATGGGGCTGCTCCTTCTGGAAGAGAAGCTTGATCTTACAGAGCCTCCAGTGCACAGAACAAAACGGAGGAGACAAAGCACGAGTTGGTGAAAGGCATTCGCTTCTCCGCACCCTGCACGCGCAGGTTCAAAGCCGTGGTCAGTGCTCTGCGAGCATGCGCACTGGGACGCCAGTGCCATGTGCACAGGTCCCGGTGAGCATGCGCACTGGAAGACTTCCCACGTAAGATCTGCAAAGTGACGCCGCTTTGAGCCGTGAGCGTGGCCATCCTCTCTCTCCATCCTGGACCCTCATTCCTCAAGCCTCATTTCTTGCAAGCCTCAGTTTCCTCAACTGAAGAAGGGGTTGATGATGCCAACTTTTCCCTGGGTTGGCATGACAGAGGCAACAGACCCAAACAAAACAAAACAAAAAGTGCTTTGCACAGTACTCTGGGCTCTGCACACCGTGACTTTTAGAGAGGCCAATCTTCCCTCCCATGGCTGGAAACTGTAAGTCGCCAGAGTCTGGCCTAGGTACAAGCACAGAAGCCCAAAAGAAAGATCTAGAGTGGGGTTTATCCATGTGACTATTTAAGGACTAAATAACGAAAGTTATATCAATGTAAATTTCATCTCCGCAGCACTTACCACATTTGGAATCCACAGTGGCCACACGTGGTGGCCACCTACCATACTGGGCAGCTCAGAGCAGAACACTTCCATCAGGGAAGACAGTTCCACTGTGTTGGACTTCCACCCAGAAGTCCTCTCTCAGTCCTCTGGCTCTTTTAAGTGTCTTCTTGATTCCCAGCCTCTTTAGAAAAGACCCTTTCCTAGAGGAACAGCTCTTAACCCTTTGGGGGCTAGAGAAGCTACCAGGAATCAACACTTCCTGAGATCCAGAATGTCTCACCATGTGGGACAGATCTACCAGCAGTACAGAAACATACTGGGTGGTTCACGGCACACAGTCCCACGGCAATAAATCACTCCCTTGTCCCTCCTGTCACTTTTCTTCTTTTTGCTTCAAGGAGAAGGTATCTGGTTGGTGCCATTGGTCTTTAACACCTCCGTAACAGCAGCTAATCTCTCTTTTTAAAAAAGAGGGGTAAGGCATCAGACTCAGGCCACGGGCAGCCAAGAGAATCCAGCTAGAATTTAATGACATTGTTTGATTTCACTGCATTTATTTTTATGGTTATTTCCTCTTTATGGCAAGTGATTCTGGGTCTTCATTTATGGGAGTGACACACTTTCCTTTTAAAAATAAATTTATTTGAGTTAAAACGTGTGTAAATAATAATGTTTAGGCAAAGCATGTGGGATGTGGACGTGTGACACAGCAGGACAGGTTTGAGCCACAGGAGGGGACGCCTGCCCAAGAGCAAATAACAGGCACGGAAGGTTCCAGAGGAGAATCTGTTCGAGGAGTTCTCTTTACATCCCCAGCCTCCAGCCCAGAATGATCGAGCTGGTCTCCCAGTTAATAAGCACTGTTTGCTCGCTAAGGCGTCTAACACCCCCAAACTCGTAAGGGAACTGGGCAAGCTCCTATTTAATAGATCTGAACTTCCACTTTGGGGAGGCAGCCGTCTGAAACCTCAGTATCCATTAAAGAGTGGATAATTCGTCTCCAAATCATGGCTCCCCTTCCTGGCCACTGACCAGAGCCTGGCCACCAAGTCTGCCGTGTGTCCGAGGGGGACAGCACCTGAGTCTGAAATACAAGCGTGTCATCTGGGGATCTGGGGTACCGGCAGAAACACCAGAAGTAATGTTCCTGGCACCGCACGCGATCTGCCCACCGGGCTGCAGAAAGGCTTCCTGTCCCCACACATCTGCCAGTGCCTCTGTGAGGCCGACACACGTCTTTCTCTCCTAGACACCCGGCTCACTGGCAGCCCCACGGGAGACTGCCCTGACTTGGGGCGAATGGGCTGCACGGTCAGACAAACGTCAGATGCACTGGACAGGAGGAGGACCTCGGGGCGAGACCGATCCCTCCCCATTGCCTACCCAGGCCCCCAGATGAGTCACAATCAGAACCGGGATGTCATGAGGAAGGATATCAAGTTCAGAGTCTAGACACCTGCTTCTGGCCCGACACTCACACTTACCAACACGTAACTCGGAGCAAATGATTGATATCCACGTGCCGCGGGGTCCACCTGTCAATCAGGTAATACCTTTATCCTGGAGTATCCCCCACCCCAGGCCCGTATTGGGGGAACCAACAATTCCCAGCCCCTGTGTGCCAGCCTCGTGGGGGGCTCTGGGCCTCCAGGATGCAGGAAGAGGGTGCTCTGTGAATGACATGACTTGGGGCCGCCTCCTTGAGGCCCTAGAGGACCAGGAAGGGTGCTTCCGGCCTCCAGTCTCTCCCCCTGGACGAGAGGCCTTCTTCTCCTGCAGTGTGCATGAAAAATGTGAGGCCACGCCACAGCCATCCCTACCCCTCTGCCAACAGGCTCTGTGGCCAGAGTGATGGCCTGGACTCTCCCTGAGCAGGCAAGGGTGTTTTTGGAGTGGGGCAAGAGCAGGCAGAGGTGAGGGACATGGCCAGGGCTACAGGGCTAGCTCTGTAGGATCCTGAGAACTCGGAGGACAGGGACACACTGAGTTCCAACACCAGCCTGCTCCTCACCTCCTCCTGCCTAACCTTCTCCAGGCCTGGCTTCTGATGCATTTTGAATCCTTTCTAATGAGAGCATTTCACAGCCCCTTGTGCTACTACATTCTTGTGCAGAACTTGTAATTTGAGTGATTGTGAATTGTTCCGAGTGCCAGATTTGTATTTTGCGAAAGATCAAGATTTTATTCATATCTGAGTGCATAATTTTCCCTCAAGATGTGTTGGATTACATTAATTAACTTTGTAGCCAGAATGGG